>NC_045951.1:10000000-10303030 GCF_004382195.2 Drosophila sechellia | reverse complement strand
GCCACTGCTGACGCACAGAATGTGCTGACTTGCACTTGAGAACCACAACCATCTTCGCTTAATGAGTCTGCGTATGTGCGTCTGTCCCATCTTGAAGTTTTCCATTCAGAAACTTCATCCTTAAACAACTCCCCAATAAGTTTCATAATTTTCTGTCAACGGCATTTTGAACGCGGGGTCACAGGCACTTGAAGCAAATACTTTGCTGCATTCGCAAATATTTTTCATTTAATTGCTCTTGAACAGCGAGGACCGACGGCCAGGACGAAAAAGTATTCCTTTTTTTTACAAAATTTTTTTTTCTTTTCGTTGGGCCATATTTACATGGCAAATATTTCGTTTGGCACTGCGGCCCTGGCAATTTGCATTTGTAGTTACTCTGCAGAATAAAAAAAAAAAATAACATCAAGAGGCAGCTGGCACTGTTTTATTGACTGGGGCCACCAGCGCCAACTGCCATCGTTTTTTGTTTACATTCGCCACTGTTGTTTTTCGTGAATTTTCAACAAAACACTTTACGTTTCCATTTTGCAACAATTTCGCTTGCTGCACTTTCAAGTGGCCGCATTCAAGCGTTTTGTCTACCAGCGATTTTTCGGCGGTTCGATGCTGAAAAAATATTATAAATATTATATTGCGTTTTGGCAGCACACGCTGCGTATGCGTTACGTTTAATGTGTGTCACACATTCCACGGCTGGTGATTGATGGGCGCCGCAAAAAGCCAAAAAGAAACATTATATACGCACCTCAAAAAGAAAAATAAATATGAAAGAAAAATGCGTTCAAATATTTGTGGGGGGGGAAACCTGAAAAAATCACGCTGGGAAATGCATTTCGAAAAAGAAGCAAAACTGGAAAAGTAAGTGAAATATAATTACACTGGGTAATAGGAAAAAGTGTACATTTTAATGGGGCATCATTTCAAAAAAACGATATACAACATATTCATTAGCTCAATTACTTTTGTTTTGCAAATTTTGATACATCGAGAATTACTTGGAGAAATAAAATTCTAGTTAATAGCAGGTTGTATTTGCATGTTTTTTGTTTATTTGTTTTAAAATTCTTGCAAGGATATCAAAACACAGCCCACTTTCATCTTTTAAATTTTGCACTTAGACTTTCCAAGAGACAGAAAGATTTTAAAATTATTACTTTCTGTTTTTGTTGAATCGAACCAAAATATTTAGAAAGAAACTAAAGAAACCCGAAAGGCTGCCACACTTGTCAGAAGTCAAACCGAATTATATATAAATTATGTGTGCGGTTTCGGGCGCATTACATCAACGGAATATTAATAAACCGTGACGTGAATGGTGAGTGAAACTTTTTCGACTGCGTACTTTTTCCTCAAACCAATATATTCGCTTTTTTTTTCTTGGCCGTGTGCGTCCGTTTCGATTAACATTACCATCACCCATAACGTATTCCTGTGCCGAACGAGCGCCCAAGTTTGAACCTGACATAGTCAGCGAAGGCATTTGAATTTGACCAATTGCTCAATCGCTGACGCAATTCAGCGATCGAAGCGCCAATTTTGGTCCGCGATGCAATGGCAAATTTGGGGCGACGCTCGTTAAAAAGCCGGGCCAACTCGGTTGCTTGGCTCATGACGCGAATACCAATTAAAGAAAAAAATATATATGTCTAACAAAAAAACGCTGCCAATTGAAACTGAAAATTTGCCTAGCGCGCGCCAAGCGATTGTTTTGAATTAAACTTGGTTGGGTCTCTTTGATTTCGACTGATTTTAGGTGATTGCTCAATGGGCGTTTAAGTTGCAAGTGGGTCGATGCAGGTCACGTCTGCCGCCCAGATAACATTTGGAAAGTATTATGTATATTGATGTCACGGCAATGTATCTATCACACTGCCTATTTTGGTGAGATCTAATCCGGTCAGGATTTTTGGCCTAATGGAAGGTCACATCTTCATAATTGCCACGGAAAGCGAATGCAGCACGTGCCAATTCAATTTACATGCCAATTGCAATTTGACGTAGCCATCCAAGGATATTAAACTAGAGAGGAGCCAGTCCTTGTACAAATTAGGACACTACACACAAACACCTGTAATGGTGGAGGGCGTGAGGGAGGTAGCTCTTCTGCCACTGCCAGTTTTCAGTTTTTGCCAACAGGAAATTGCAGCGAAAGCGTGTTGAAGTGTAAGAGGAAGATCAGGTGTAAGGGACGGGTTTTGCTGTGCTGTGACATGTAATATGACTGCAGGAATTGCTCGGGCTCTGAAATTGCAGCATGCGGGTGTTAGCGACGAGCTACAAGATACAAATACTATGGATGCCATGTGTGTGCATTTGCTCGCAAATCAACAGAACGGAAATTTATTTCAAAACACACAAGATGCCATGTTCGCCACTCTGCATCCTTTTAATAAGACAAACACTACATCATCGCATTGCAATGCAACGAAGTGGGCTGTTTGTAGGTGGGGAAAATTAATGAAAAGCGCGTCACACGTCTCGTATACGTAATGAGAACTGTAACGCAATAAGCCCAGCTTTATTGTACACCATTAGGGCTAAGCCTAATGTTCAGATACACCTATCTGCATTGTCAAGGATTAAATAGGTCTATAAACAAACAAACTTAAAACAAAATGTCAGTCTATTAATTACAAGTTGCAATCCGTAAAATTCAAAGCATCCCTGGATAAAAACTCATTTGGATATCTAGCAAAACCGACCGTACACAATAGTTTTTAGTGTTGGCCCACTTCGACCACATTTTCTGAAATTGCCTGACCATTTTTCCCCATTAAACTTAAAGTTACGAAACGCACAGTAGGCCAACTTTATGAATGAAATTACAGCCTCGGCAGGGCAAAGCACTGGGCAATAACTGACCAGGAGTTAGCAGTGGAAAACGGCCACTGCAAAACGGTAAACCTAAAACGTCAAATGCAGGTGCCTACAGCAGCAATATTCACAACAACGGCAAAACGTTTGGCAACGGGAAACGGCAAAAACCCAAACAGAAAAGCCAGCAAAAAAAAAAAAAAAAAAAAAAAAGAATAGATGGCCCTAGGCAAGCTTGGCTAAGCCATAAAACCGGTTGGTTGAAAAATCGGGATATATAGAAGGGAAAAACAGGGGGAACTGGTCGCCTCTGCTGGCGCATCTGCAAAAACCAAAAGCGAAACTTGAATGGCAGACCGGCATTTAAATGCGGTTTCTGTTACCTCGTGCAGACATGCTGTTTTTCTTATTATTTTTTTATATATATATAAAAATAAGATTTTTTGCTGCTTTCCTGGGGTGCCACTTTAGTGTGTCACTGGGCTGCCCACATAGCAGTTTCCATAGTTGTTAATGGCCCAACCTGAAGTAGCTGAAGATGCATCACGATGACGATGATCATGATGATGATGATGGTGATGCAGCTGAGGACTGGTTTGCCATTTAAATGGAATTTATGCTGCCTTACCCAAAGTCGAAACTCCAACTCCGGGTCTGTCATCAATTGCCTTGCAGCTTTGCCAAATGAAGCATGAGCAAGTGAATGGGAAAAGTAGCACACACCCACACATGCACTGAGAAAAAATAGTGCCATAAAATGCTAACTGCAAGCAAAGATAGAAAGTTATACCCAACACATCATTTATTCCTCAATAGGTTAATATTCCCAAACGGATTTTTATACTTTAATGTTGATTCAAGTGGCAATTGTTTTGAGTGCATTTTATACATCCCTCTTTCAATCCCCTTTAAATGGTGAAGGCGATCAACTAAACCTTAATGCCAATGGAAACGTGAGAATGTCGCCGCCTTCGAGAGCTGAAGATGCACTTTCGGCTTCGTTTCTTTTTCGAAGATTTTTATCGCGAAATTACGTTGGGATTTTCCTTTTGTCGCATTTAGCTGGAGGGCCAATGAAAAATCTACGTGAAAAACTAACAAAACGTGAGCGGAAAATTAAATAATTGAAAAGCCACTGTGCGAGCGAGTGAGGGTGAAAAGGTGTGCGAAAAGGTCGATAGATAAATGCATTGTGATTACTCACTGGCTTAGCAAATGAAAACGAAATTGGCCATTGACCACTCACTGTCTACCATCGCACATATATATATATATATGTGTGTAGGTACTAAATCAGCACCGAAACCCACGGCAGTAGCACAAAAATCAATATAAATAAATGAAGACAAATATCCAAAAAAGCGCACAAAGAAAATACATAAAACAAAAAGCGCAGAGATCTTCACGTTCACCCAACTTGTCAATAAACAAGGCAAGATGTGAGTGAAAAAAAACTCGCACAAATACCAAATAAATTTTTATTTAAGAGCAAATGTTTGGCTATGCAAACGTCGTGCCACCAACAGACAGAAAGACTTGAATTATGGCAGTCGAACGATGCGTTGACAAGACCAAAGGAAATAAAAAACCAAAAATACACGGCAACGAGACGAAAAAGAAATTAAAGGCCCTGTCAATTGGCGCAACATCAAAAAAACAAAAAAAAAACATCCAAGATAAACTTTACTTTTATTTATATTTTTGATGCGGCTTCCTTCATGGGCTAACAGGCATCATGAAAGCGTGTCCAAAGGGCTGCAGCAGCCACGAAACGCATTTGAAATGATGCGAAACCCATGCTAAATACGTGTCCGTGCCTCAAGAATCGTAGAAATGTTTGAAGTTTTCCCTTTTTAATTGGATAGCGATAATCGAGTGGACAAAAATTTCTTTTTCCCCTCTGACATCGCTTACGGAATGATGAAGTACCCAGCAATCGGTAATCGCCAATTGAACCGAAAGCGCAATCAAGCCAGAAATATCACATTACAGTGGACCGTTTACTACCAGGTTCACATATATTTTATCGATTGCACTGGCAAAACAAGCAGTAAAGTTTGTCAACTACTTGAGAATATATGTCCTTTTTTGTCCTTCTTTTTTATGCTTTTTTTTATCAAAATGAAATGCACTATTGTGCTTATTTCAGCTAATTACCTTACATACTTAAATACTCGTAGCGCAGGAATCATATTTTTGTTTGCCCCCATCAATTGAACCCTTAGTCATTATAAGCTCATTTATTTCCCATCAAAGAATTACAACATAAATGTAATTGGATACGTTCTTTTTTTCTCTGTGTGCGTTCAAGTCGAGAGCTCACTTGTCTCTATTGAATAACCCGAAAAAGCTAGACGCAATTGAACAGCATTTTAGCTGCGATTTGGCAACAAATAAACGACGCTCATGATTGCAGCGCGATTGCAGAGAAATCGAGACGTTGTCGCTTGTTGTTTTTTTTTGATTGATTTGATTGATTTTCGCGCTTAATCATTAGATGCAATCAAAGTTACAATATTTGTCCTCTGTACTCGGCTTACGCCCAGCCAAGTAAACCATAAATCAGGCAACCACCTACATGCAATCAATTGGAAACACCTCCTTAATGCAAGCCACCTTAAAGGCCCTTCAGCATTTTTCAGACGAGCCCCAAAAAAGAAACACGCAAAGCCCCAAGACGCTTATTAAATTGCCTTCCACAAACAAGGCCCAAACAAACAGGCCAAAACAAAACGGAACAGAACGGAACGGGGATCGGAGCAGTACGTAGGCAAATAAACAAGCAGTCGAAGCGGAAGGAACTAACGGCTGAAAAACAAAAGCCTACTTCCGGCCACCCACTGCTGCTCAGCCCCGCCGCAAACCTTTAGCTTTATGAAATATAAATGAGCTTTGTGAGCATTCAAACAGTAAGAAATCCAAAATTACACGCAATTTATGGATGTAGCAGGTGCAGGAAGTGGGCGTGGCCGGGCGTGCCATTAGCTTGGCTTTAAAGAGCACGCGACAAAGCAGCAGCGACAACATGGCAAAATTAATTAAAACATTGAATTTTACAGTAACTTACAAAAATACAATACAATTTTTAATATTGTTCGTATTTGTAGAAGTTTATAGTTCAAATTCAAGTCTCTATTTCACTTGATGTGAATATAATACATACTAACGAGTAACGAGTTATTTATTCATGAATACATTTCGAATAACTTTCACTTTAACTAACTACCACTAACTTCTATCAACATTTCTTCATTTCACACATTTTTTCTCACTGCAATAAAAGTGCTTTAGGGTTGTGGGCGTTGTAGGGCAATTACCGTTAAGCGGATTGTAGTTTACACTCTGTGTTGCCGCACACACCAGAACTAAGCCAGAACTAAATGCGCATTCTTAAGGTACGTTTTCATTTTCATTTTCATTCCCATTTCCCGACAGGCGTTATTGTTATGACCCACTGGCATTGCCCCACCTGTCGTCCCGCTCTGCGCATTTTCACACTTGTAAATCAATTAATTTTACAGCTTATTGTTGTTGCTACTACTGTCGCTACTGCCATCGTGGCTCTGGCCACTGCAGTGGTCACTTGGCCACTGGACTACATAGCACTGGATACTCGCAACCAAACCCACCACCTGCTGATTGGTCATTTAGCCTAAGCGCCGGCTAAGCTCAAAATGCTCGACTGGCCAAGGATTGTGAAGCCCCGGCAATGCCCAACTCAAAATCCAAGTGATTGTGTGTGTGTGGGAACTTTTGTTTCTCCCCTTTTGTTGCTTTTGAAAGCAAATTGTTGGCTGTAAATGTTGTTGTTGTTAGCTGTCGGTTTTGTTGGCGCTGTCTGGATTTTCTGATTTGCCTGAGCGGCGACCGTTGAAATGTAATTAATACATGACCCACAACTTGGTCCCACACATTCGGGGTCAATTGTGTGTAAAGGGGAAAAGCCTCCGCAATGCGGTTACTAAAAGGTGATTATTAGTGCTCAATAGGTGAGAAAGGGTTAAAATCCCCAAGGGGAAACAATGTTGGGATTTTCGGAAAATTTTAAGCTAGGACTCAAGGTTTTTCCTTTTTAGGAATAAGTATTTATTTCCTAAGTAGCTAAGTAGCCTTTTCAACAGCTGTATTAATGGAGGTCTAGTTGTTTAGCAAAATACACGTTTTTTTTTAATCTTAGCTAAATTTTAAGTAAATGTAAAAAGTAACCAAATAGTTTTTCAAATTCGTTTTTACCAATATGTCTGCAAATTCAAAATCACTTGAAATCTCACCACATAGTACTTTAACTTTCACAAAAACCAACAGAAAGCAAGAAATTACCATCAAAAATGTTGGCGGAAAGACAGTGACCTACAAGGTAATACATATATCTGATTTAAGTTTACTATTATTGAAGCATATTATCTATAAATCACCAGGTGCAAAGTACAGTGCATGGCAAGTTCAACATAAAACCCCGCTGGGGCGTCCTGAGTCCCAATGAGCACTCACATGTCCTCATAACCATGTGCAAAGATGTCGAGCTCTCGAGAAAGGGACGCGACAAGATAGTGGTCGTTTGCATGGTTTCACCCATCAATGCTGTGGACTTCGAGATGACCGCCTCCTTCTGGCGCCACAATATCTGCTACGATCCGGATATCGAGAAGCACCAACTCACCTGCCATCAAATGGATGGGGCGGGAGAGGGCAATGGCGACGGAGTCAACAAGGATGCCGAGCCGGAGGATCTAAGGCTATTCCCATCATTTTGCAGTATTCGCATTCCGAGCAAGTACTGGCGATAGTTTTCGACCGGAGGAGAAGGGGTGCGTCGATTTCACCCTTCCGACCAGACTGGAGTGTCAATTATCCCGCCCGAGCATTTTGCACTAATGGCTGCAATGACTAAGTAATTGGTTAGCAGCCCTACCTTGTCTTTCCGTGCGCCTCTATGGGCTCTAACATTGTTGATGATGAGCCTTCATTAAAAACTAAGAGCGTGTCTATCTCTCTGTGAGTTTATGTGTTGGGTGCATGAAGTGGCTCGAAGGATGCTCATGCATCCTGGCAACATCGAGTGCGTTTACCCTACACATCTGGCTGATAAAAAGGCGTAAATTGATGGCATTTTAGGCGCGCGCCTGCTTCTTTCTTCACTGGCAATTAAGCAAACGTTAACGAAGGCTCTTGAACTTTGGATGCTCCCATCGATTGACATTCGCTTGGGTTCACCAGGTTGCCCGGCAATTAAATCGCAGCGTTATGCACGAAGTGAGCACCAAAAAATGTGGAATATGGTAAGGGAAACCATAAGAAAGCAATGCTAAACAGGTAAAGTTGAAAGTTTAACCATTTAAAACCGCATTGAAACGTGTATTTTACCTGTTTACACTTAAATTGCTAGGCTTCTTAGCCGAAGCATTGCTCAAAAATTAAAATTTCATAAATCCGGCCAGCTTTGTGTATCGAGCCACAAGGTTTTATGGGCTGATAGGGAGCTTTTCAAAGGAAATGAGAGCCAACGAACGAGATAAAGACATTTGGAAATTCTTCGCAAAAGGCCAACAGCTGAAAGGCACTCAGCCAGTAAATTAGGTTCATGTCTTAACTATAGTTTTGACCCAAGTCCAAGGGGCCAAAACAAACAATTCGATGCCGTTGCCAATGTTGATGATGATGGTGATGTGGACTTGCGGGGGCGTTGCCAAAAACAGGGCACTTGTTCTGCTCGAGCTGTGTTGTTGCCGGGTTTTTGGGGTGGCCAACAGCCCTGAACAATGGAGTAAATCATAGCCATGAAATATGTGCCAAGCGAGGAGACGAGTAGACGACCACTACACCTGGCTAGCTAGCAAGCTGGCTGGCTGACTGGCTGGCTGGCAGCATGGTAATAATAATGAAAATACAAAATAGCCCAGCTGTGGGACGGGCGTGTATTCATCGCTGGCTGATGCCTTCACCTTGTGCAATTGCAGTTTGTTTGCCCGAATTTACGAGCCGGCACAAAAAGCAAACGTGACCGGTAAAGCAACATACAAATATTTTCCTTTTGGCTAAATAAAACACAAAAGGAAACACACAGCACGCAAAAAATATAAAAATGTAATAAAATTGCAGCTCATGCGAGCGATAAAATGTAACTTCCCCCGCTCGCACTTGGGAAATCTCAGTCGTAAACTATACAATGACTTGGCACTGCTTAACCCTTTGGTGACCCTCTGGCGCACCGACCCACACTCCACCCCCCGTTTTTCCCCCTTTTCTGCATGATTTAATGCGTAATTTTCAGGAGTTTGCAAAATTTTTCGGATAATTTATCATTTTTAGATGGTATGTTGGAGCGAGGGAAAAAGCAAACTTTGAGCTGGGATTTCTCCATTTTTTTGTTGGCCACAACGACACCTGCCTGTGGCAGTGCCTCCATTACAAATGGCTTCGAATGCGGATGCCAGGAAGCAAAAATTTGTGACCACAGTCTCATTGACATTCGAGATTTAGTGGTGAGTGGACCGGATGGACATTGGACCATCGACCAGCGCAGCCTTAATTAAAATTTTCCCATTGAAATGGAGAATAATAAGCTGCCGGTACAAGCTCTGTTGATAAATGTCCTGGGGATTTTACAGGACTTTCACAGGTCTTTTGCGCAGCCAGGCCAAATTTTATGGAAATTGTTTTTAGTCAAACTGTAGGAGTTCAAATTTATTTGCGTTGAAAACAGCTCCAGAGTGGGAAGTAAATTTGGTGAAAATTATACAAAACTTTTTGGATTAGAACTAGAAAGAAGTTTTTTACTGACAAAAAAGACTGCTATTGAACTTTTGTTATTATAAAAAGTTCACTTTTGTCGGAGATTTGGTTTACGGTCTAACTAAATAAATGGAGCATAAAGTTTTCGGCAAAGCTTTAAGCAGATTCATCAAATAAAAGTAATAAGAGCATTTTCCCCTTAAGCAAGTGTAGTTTTCATCCCCATAATGTACATATAACTAAAAGTTAAGTTTATAACTTTTTACGCAGTTAATTATCGTAAAGCTCTTACTTATTTCATGGTACACCATTTCAAACAACTAGTTTGCTTGGTCGCTTTAAGATAGGATATTCAAATCATGGAAAAATGTTTTTCCTAATTAAAATTGATTAAACTTTCCCCATGATGCAATCTGATTGGAATTCAATATGCCAAAGGGTTTGTGGGTCCTTCGTTTCTCCCCACTGGAAACTCTCTTCTCCAA
The DNA here is from genome assembly GCF_004382195.2 of Drosophila sechellia. NCBI lineage: Eukaryota > Metazoa > Arthropoda > Insecta > Diptera > Drosophilidae > Drosophila > Drosophila sechellia. Next base: position 10,292,996 of record NC_045951.1, on the reverse strand, counting down.
AGCAATTAAAAATGTAATGCATATCCTGGCCTTTGAATTAAGATTTCCCATCCCAACTGAACCGAATTCTTGGTCTTCGACTTGTGCCTTGTGGCTTTTCCTCATTCTCATCCAAATATTATGTATGCAATGTCAAATATTTTGGGAATTTTTGATATAAGAGCCCTCCCAAAATATGCAATTGAGAAGGGCAGACTTTGAGTAGGGTCAAAATGCAGTTGATTTTAATTACCCAACAGTCATTTGCATACGGTAAGTACTTTGACTTTAGATTGCTTTTGACCCTTATGAGACTACAGTAATGTTAGGTCAAAATGGATGGGTGATTTTAACCAATTCAGAGGCAATTTACGAAAATGCACCGAACAAAATGAATAGGCAAGAATATCATAAACCAATTTAGGTGCATCGTTGCAGCTTTCACAGTCACTTTTCTTTTTCAACAACCCATAAATCAAGATCAGCAATTCTAATTCGCGTTATCATGTTACCTCCGCATACAGACACCAATTAGTGAAAGCTAACTTGTTTCACAGCACTGGAATTTGATTGATTCGCAGGTGCAGAGAATCATAGTACAGTCTTCCCTCGACATCTTGTAATTTGTCGTCTCATCTGGCAGTGTTTCTTCTGTTCGGAGGTTTTTCATTCCATTTACACCCTGCCCATAACTCACACACTTTGAAATGCAACACATGGCGACGACTGCAGAGATTTTCCCTTTTGCCGCAGCTTTTCCTCTAGATTTTCCACTGCTACGTTTTTTCTTTTACGTTTCTTTGGCACTCAGAGTTCCTCCACTTTGCTACAATATCCTTTCTGCTGTCTATTTTTATCCCCCAGCACCGAGTTTCCCTGAGTTCTCTGGGGTTCGTTCGCATTATCACTCGAAAGAGTTGGGGTATTTCGAGTGCCGTGGTACCGAGAGAGCTGTGGATTTGTCGTAATTGTGGAGTGGAGTGTTCTCGTCCATCGCAGAAGCGTGTCTACCTCTTTAATAAAGTTTCCTCAGACTCTTTGGCAGCCCCTATCCACTATTTTGAGTCTGTTTATTTCTCATTTTTTCTGCCTTTCTACTGCTGTTGAAGCAGACAACCCCATGCTGCGTTTTTGACTGTCTGTGCAACACTGCAAGAAAACTGCCTTTCTTTGCTGAACATTTTTTATAGTAAGTGATTTACTTGAGTTCGTAATATCCTTGAAATTTAGTATTAAGATACTAGTATAATTTATTATACATTTTTATTATATATGCTAGTTTAAGCGATTTCTTTTGAAGCTATAAACATCTATTATTTTCCAAGTAATTTGATACTGGCCTGAAAAGTACTCCCAGTGTATACATATATATATGTATCAACCCCACAACCTTATGGTTAAACAGAAGCAGAAACAACAGCCTATTCCTCCAGATCCCTTGGCCATCCAAAGTCGGAGGCCAAAGGCATCTAAAATTAGACTCCAGACGATGTCGATATGGCAGCAGTTTGCTCATTAAGCGACCAATGGCAATCGTACCACATGTACAGCATTTTAATTTGTGGAATTAAGGCGCAGTAAATGAGAATGGCTCGACTTCCCCTTCTTCTTTCAAACTTGTCCACCTTTCTACCAGAAATTTCCGCATAAAAAAGTTAAAGCTACGAATATAATGTAAGTAAAGTAGTAAATTGCTGTTATTAAAAATCGCTTATAGCAGTTCAGTAAAAGTGTGGAAATAGATTCGCCGAAAAAATTTAATCTGTCCTAGTAGTTAAATGATTTCCCAATCATTCTTTGAGCAAAACATACCTGAAAGAAATAGAGAATAAATTAATATTAGCTACATAAATTATAATCACGAGTATTTGCTTAAAATATCATTAAAATCTTTCCAACAGACAAACTTTTATTTAGCCCGCGGTTTGGTAGCTTTTTGACAAGCCCATTATTAGTTTGCAATTTCAAATGCAATTTGTTTAATATTTTGATAACATAACTAGTTCAGATATACGCATGATCCGCTTTACTTTGGCGAAATTACTATGGATTAACGTGAACAAATATTTTCCATAAAACGTATATTTCGAAAATAGAGGCATGCCTAAAGCTTGATTGAAATAAAATAATGCACCCCTAGAATATTCGCATAAATCCGCTTATTTTCACATGAATTGAGTTCAAAAAGTCAAAAGCAAATATAAAATTCACCCCGAACACATCTGCACTTTGGCGCAGATTTGTTGCGTGACAAAAATGCAAATGGCAAAAAATTGGAGTACAAAAAAAAAAACAAAAGCCGAATGAATAAATTATACATAAACACATCGTACACACATTCGTGTGGACTTTTCAATTTAAATGTGCGTAAATTGTCTGGAATTCCCGTGCCAGAAACAGATTCCCAGCGAAATCTGCAGTCTATAAACCTGCGATACAAAGGCGTATTTGGAAATTTGTAAACAAATGCGGGGCTACAGAAAATGTTTCAATTACAGTAATCGAAAAAACAAAAAATGGAAAATCAAAAAACAGAGAGGAACATACACTCTTTGCATCTGTATCCCATTTTTGTTTAATTTCTCACTCATCTCGCAGCAAAATGAGAGGTTCTGAGCAATCGGGTCTGGGCATTTAATCAGTTTAAATTGACACTGGGGGTCAAATTCATTAAGATAGAATTCCGTTTTGTTTTTGTTTGGCTGCTGGGCGTTGGCTTCATGCGACAACGAAACGACAAACGTTAACGAAGACGACGTTGGAATTTTTAAAACCATAAATTTTAGAAAGAAAAAAAATACAAAAAACAATAGGCGCTATAGGCATTTTCCATTAGCATTCCATTGCTTGCGGCAACTACGCAACACTTAAACCTAGGCCAATGTAATAATGATTGCTTTCCCGGAAATCGCCGCAAGCGACTAGAACAGTATAGAACTTGTAAAAATCATAAAAATTAAATTCAAGACGAAACGCGTATATAGATAATGTTATAAATAGCTGGCAAATAACAACGGAGTTGGGGGCAGCAACAAAAGGTGCTATTTTGCAGGATATGCGTGACTGGCATTGAAATTAAACAAAATATTTCAGCGCTCAGTGTCAAACGAGGCGAGAGGCACAGTTCGCAATGGTTGGAGATTGTGGGGGGCTCTTTTGCGTGGATACTGTCGACGTGGCAACGTATAAGGAGGATTCTATTCGAGCGAAAAAAAAGTACAAATACATAAATAAACGTAATGGCTTTTTACAAGAAAAACAGCAACAATAAATCTTAATTGCATGCGATTTAGGCTTAAAAAATACCCTATTAACAAAGTAGAGAAACGTAATTAGCTCAAAAGATTTTTGGTATATAAAATAGAATTTAATAAAACATTTTTCAATAAAAAAATATTACTTATACAGAATAATTTTAAAAGCAGTTATGTTCTTCATTTAGTGTATGATCTATAATAAATCAAGACAATGGTAATTATAAGAACTCTATATCATAGCCTATGCCATCCCATACTTGTATCCTTTACATGATATTATTAACAAGGATATTTCCATTAGTAGTGGCTACCAATTTATTTACAGCCCTAGCCGACTTAGAGGGGCGTGGCTGCGACAAGCTACGCATTACTTTGATTTTCAGAAAGAGCGTTAACTTAACAAAGATCTATGGCACAAATGAGTTTTTGCGTGAGTGTGTGTACGTGGATGGGCGTTGATTAAGTGCCACTGTGTGCACACATGCCAACAAATGTACAAATATCAAGGTACCCCTCATCAAATGGCACTCGCCGCCAGTATATTTCAATAAACTTGTCATAATTGCATTAAAAATTCCTAAAAAGCCAGGACCCGCAGCGTTGAAAACGACGACGAACATATTTCCACAGGCGATCAAATTTGAATTGCCCAAATTGCCCTTTATTACTTTTTTCACACACACTAAACAGGGCGAAATGAATGCCAGCAGAAACAATAACAACGGCGATAACCCTTAGAAGTAGAATAAATGTTATCCACGGTTGTAAATAAGCGGCAGTAACAAGAACAACAACCAGAGGGAAACAAACAATAGCAACAACAAATTGGCTTGCGTGTTTGAGCCGCATTAAAAGGAACTTTTGGGCCAGGAGCAAAAGTGATGGCAAGAAACGTGGCCACTTTTAGTTTTTATATACGCTACATTTCTTTGTTGCGAACACAAAAGCAAAAACTACGGGAAATACAGTGCAGAAAGTAGGGGATATTTTGGAATACTCTTAAAAATACTTAATTTTACAAAGTATTTTTGCTTAACAAGCAAATATTCTATTTGAATTTCCTAATTTAAGTTATGTGAAAAAACGTATTATTTTTGCCGCACATGTTATTAGTCTACATTTATGCATTTTATATATTTTTCAGCGTGAGCGGACGCAATTAGCACTTAATCTTACGTTCGGATTGTAAACTGTAAAATATTGTGCCATAAATTAAAAAAACACTTTTAAGAATACATAAAGAATCCAAACATTGTTTTCTTTCTTTGTGGAAACAATAAAATTGTATTTTTGAAACTGAAATGTGTAAGTAGTGCAAAAAATACAGCACTCAATTATGGTCAGTATAAAAAGTTACAAGGGAGGAAAACAAAATAAGTTATACTCCAATTCTTAGCTGGTTCAATTTCATATTTTGTTTCAGTACACTGCCAACTGCCCTAGCCCACCCCCTCCCTTCCCGCTGCTACCATCCTATATTAGCCTCATTATTATTTCGCTTTCGTTTCACACACACATGTACACACAATTAAGTGGCCATGGCCTAGGTGGATTGGATACTCGCATCCTGCTGCCAAAAGGGAGGCCTCATCAAATCGTTATTGATTGTTTGTGGAGGAGCTGAGCGGAGCGGAGCTGCTGCTCCTGATGGTGGTTTCAGTGGCTTTGTGTATGATATGGTGGTGGTGCTGCTGCTGATGCCCGAGAAGACTGCGAAATTAAGTGCCCTGTTTTTTGGGCTATCATTAAAGCCCGTATCCTGCGGGCGCGCCTCATAAATATCGCCGAAGCATATTGATGGCTATCTGGCACGCAACCAGGCTAAAATCGCACCAACGACCCCCGAAGGCAAGTAACTTACAATCTGATCTCGTTTCTTTTTTTCCTCAAGATAATTTGATAAGTGTTTGTCTGCCCCGAAGGATGGCTACTGTATATCCTCCAGCTGAGATTGAAAATGGAAATTTCTGCAGAATTTTCACAGTTATTAAAAGAAGCAAACAAATACCTATTTCCGAGAAAAAGGAAAAGGCGAAGGACTCAACCAAGCAACCTTAACAATATGCCAGCGTTTGCTATTTAAAATATTTTTTATATACCAATTTTTTGAATATACACTGAGCGAAGAATGTATGGCCCATGTGTTTCTCTGACTTTAAGTATTCATTTCCAATAAAATTTGTACATATGTGCACATATTAAAAAAAAATATAATCACTCTAAATTTCGTTATCTATTATTTGTTCTATGTACAATTGCGTAGTTATTTGCGTTGACCATCTAAAACCCATCTCAACACATTTGACAATCGGTTGTGTAGTGGCAAGAGCTTCGATGTCATTTGCATGCAGAGTAGCACGAAAACAAATGTCAAAATCATAGATTCGACTGAGTTGGGGGCGATGAAGATGGGGCTGGTGCTGAGTTTATATGGTCAGAAGGCGGGATTTTGAAGTGGGGTCGTTCGGTTGGGCACATGTGTGCCTATGTCCATGTGTTTGTGTGTGAGTGCTGGCATTGCCGTTTGTGCTTATTGAATACGCAAAACATGAACAGCACAATAAAGCAGCACTAAGGCAGCTCGGCAACAACTACAAATGCAAACAGACAACAGCTGCAGCAAAAATATCGAAGACAAAGCCAGACCCAAAAACAGAATCACCATCACAAGTACAATCACAATCGATGAGAATCGCAGACAAAGCGTGCATAATTAACATGCAAAACATACAACGATTATTTGAATTTATGTGCCAGAGATAATAGAGAAAGGGGTATAAATCGCTGGGACAGCTGTGTAATGGTAAAGCCAATATGAGACCCAACTCGAATGACTTGGTCAAGCTGACTTAAGCGTTCGTTATTGATCAAAAATGGAAAATGCTAAAATTGATTTCAGGTTTTTCGGTGGTAACAACTATTGAATACACTCTGAACACGTTTTTGTTTAAAATTCATGGATAATTGAAAAGAAGTTCCAAAATGATGAACAATTTTAATCCAATTTTCAATAGTAAATGGTTGTAGTTTCATTTGAGCGTCAGAATATTAAAACTCAAGTGTTTATAAGCTATTTTACCTTCTAGGTTATTATATCTTTAAAAAACACATTCTTTATTTATTTTAAGCAACAAAATCCTTTCAAATACCCCTGTCAAAACTATAATATCACTGTAACCATAACTGAAAAGCATGCATTTTTCAAAGCACAAAAAGGGTTTTATTTTTCGCTGGATGGAGACCCTTGAAAAATTACGATACTTGGGGCAGGGAGAAAGGGGTTGTACTACGTAGTATGGATGTACACATAAAAGCGCCAAAAAACAAAACCTGCACCATCTGAAAGGCGAAAGTGCAAGCGTCGAATGAGGTGCATTGTGGCATAGAATTGTGTGAGGGGTTAAAAGGAGAAAGGGGAACGGGCTAGGGGCATAGAAACAGCCAGTTGCTTGCTCTCATGCCAGAGCGAGATGGAGCAACGCAGAAAAAGCCAATTTAACGCTTGAATACAGTTTTCAATTTAAAGTTTTCGCTTCTTTTTTTGCCGTTTACTTTTTTTTTTTTTGGCCGCACACACAGCTTTCTTATTCCTGACTTGCTGGTGTGGTGTACCCCATTCAATTTCGCAGCACTCCTTCCTGCATATATCCCTTTTATATGGCCAGGCAACTTGTTACTCCTGAAAAACGCACAATGTGTTGATGGGCCACAGGGGAATGGGGCGGGGAAAAGTATCAAAATCCATCACCCGGCATTCAGAAAGAAAAAAAAACGTTTAAAAGAGTGCGACTTAAAATTGTGTATAGCCAAAGCCAAAGCGCATAAAAGTTTACTTTGATTAAAGTTCGATCTAAAGTCACAATATACACAAAGTAAGCAGAGATAGCAAAATATTTGTAAGCCAGGGGCGTGCCAATTTATAATGGAGGGGGACTAGAACTTCAGATTTCAAAGATTTTCAGAAAAAATTAAAAAAAACCTTCAGTACAATCAATAATTTTTGCTTTTTTAAAGTAAACTTAAGAAGCTTCTGATTATTTTATAAAGTTAGGGTCTTTCTCATGTTGCAACTCAAGTCATAGTTTCTACAATATATATACTAATATATAGTTGGTAATACTTTTTCATTTAATAACGTTATTTAAGAAAGTTTTTTCTCTAAAATGTCAATCCCCCATCGTACGCCTCTGTTTTTTACCAACCAGGAAGTTATCAAAGGCAAAAGGGGGGCGGAATGAGGTTGCAGACAGAAGCCAAAAGGCAAGTCAATGTAAGTGAAGCTATAAGTGAGCCAAAGCTGGTTGAAATGATTGAGGCGAAATGGCGTGATATCGAGTGGGAAAAGTAGGGAGTTAGAAGAAGACCCGGCCAAAAAGGATGAACGTGGGAGCAGAGAAGAAATGGTGGAAATGCCGGGAAAACCCACTCTTATAGATGGCAGCTAAAGTACGCAATGCTGTTATGTGTCAACAACGCCGACAGGATGCTGTTTATATTGCCAAAATCAACGGCGATGGAAAAAGTAGGAAATTTGGTTCAAGAAAATGCGATAAAAGACACTTGGCCATAATCGAAGCGGCGAAAAAAGAGGATATAGATCCGCTGTTGGCCAAGATTAACTTGAATGAAACACGCCAAAGTTAAACAAAAACACAATATTCAAGAAAATCGAAATTTGTAAAGGACTATGTAAATGCATCCTAAATTCATCAGCATTTGCTGCGATGTTGTGATAACTACGAGTACCTATGAATTTCTTGCTTATCACAACATAACATGTTTATATACAACGCCCAATTAAGTTTTTATAATTGTAAAAAACTTGTACTTAGCACTGCATTAATATTTTTCAGTAGTATTCGAAAGACCAATCCCAAAACACAGACGTACCTGCAAATAGACGAAGACAATTTATGATTAATGTTGGAAACTTGAACTCTCGACTTAATCATCTATCAAAATTCATAACAACATAACTATAATGTTTAATCAATTGCCAGAGCCGGTGCTCAAAATATTTTGGCATTACTTGCCAGTTTCTTGCCCCTTCCACATTTATTTGTATTTATGACAAAACGCGGCGCAAACAAATTAAATTTGTGTTGGGCTTTCATATCCACTTGGAACTCGTTAGGCGCCTAAACGTGGCTCAACTTTGCCCAAAATCGTTGCGATGACTTGTTGTTGGCTAACTGACGCGATTTTTTCTTTATTTTTTAATGAGCCACCTGGGGCCGTAGCACATTATGATCTCTTTGGCCACGCACAAGTTAGCCAGCGAAGCCGAAAAAAGGCGACCTTAGACGAGGTCATAATTAAAAGCAAAGTAACGAAAAAGATTTTACCTTGCTGGCCTAAAAAACAAGTTGAATGGATAATGTTTTTCACTCCGCACAAAAGTGCGGAAAAGTAGTAATTTTCAAAGCATAAAAAAAACATCAAAATTTTTAAAATGAGGCAATCCCTTAAGTCTAATGAATGGGCTTGAAGTATCTGTGGATCTGCCCCATTGACCAACTCGGACCCTGAATTTCGACTATATAATTTTCATCGGCAAAGTGTAGGTCACAGCTCAGATTGCCTCACTGCAAATGCACTTTTAATTTTTCTCTGGCGAAATGAGTTTTCAATATGGTGAGTTCCGAAATCGAACACAAAGTAGGGATGTACAAATCGAACAATTCCATTTTGAGCCTATTCTTGCCATATTCTTCTTGTAGATTGTCTTATATAGTATTTTTTCCTCTTTTTTTGGTCTGAAGAGGCAATCAATATGTGAATGAAGAAGCAAAAAAAGTAGAGATTCTGAGGAGCAGCAAACACTTAAATTGATTTTTCTTTGAAATTCGAGCTGAAATGATAGGCAGCAAACGTAGTTGACTTCATTTCAGTTCCTTTGTTTTCGAGCACTCAATCTTGTTTTCCAGTTCTATTTTCCCCTTGTGCATTTGTAACCTTTCTAGTCGATTTTTAATTAAACTTTTTTTTCCGACTTTTTCTTCTACAGCTTGTTGCTTAAAATTCACAATCAACTCGCTCAGGTTTGTTACGCTGGCAAGCACGCACCGAAGATTTTTGACAAAACAAAATTCACACTAAGAAAATCTTTATTCTTTCTTTAAATATTAAAAAAAAATGTTTTAAAAATGGATCATAAAATACCTAAATTTATATAAAATAATATTTATTTTGGAACTTTTAAGTTTATTAAATTATTATTATTAAAAAATTTAATTCTATTAACTGTTGTTGAATCTGCACGAACCGAAGTTACTCGAATGAAAATGTAAGAACTCGATTCAAATTCATGATGTATACATAATATTTCGAATATTCCTTTCAGCTTTCCCCGAAGTGTATGAATATTTGGCCCTCGTACCTTCGTTCTCTGCCGCCGCCTTCTTGGCTTTTTCCCATTTCGGTCCTTTGCATTGTTGCATCCTGCGTACAGTTCGCGACATTTTCATTTCAAATTTTATGCCCAAGAGGAGGGCCAGAAAAGGTAAAACCACTGCAGCCCCCCTGGTGCCAGTAGCTCATCTGCATCTGCATCTCCATCTGAGTCCGCATCTGTATCTGCATCTGCGTTTGCGTCTGCATTTGGGGTGCCCAGTAACCAGAGCACCTTCACCCAGCCACACATCTTGTTTTCATTTCCGTCAGCTACAATTGACGCTGCTCAACTTAACCTCATTCGTCCTGCATTTTCATTTGTATATTCAGAGGGAAATTTTTCGCCGAGTTGCCGTTGGTTTTTCCAACACTTGCACAGGCCATGACACACCTTTATATGGTTAAAAGGAAGATGTCCCAAAGGGAAGTTAACCTTCTTTGTTGCAACGCTTGTCAACTGCGAAGGGTTTAACTATCTGTCATATTATTTTGGTATATCACCATACAGCATAGAAAAAAACTGAAGTAATCATTAAGTATGATAGAAAAATATTTAAGCTCTTTACTTAGATAATTCACTAACAATTCGCTTAAAGATCTTAGTGAGCATTCTACACAAATATTTTCAAATGGCATTTCTACCTCATGCTCATTTTCCACCTCTTGTTGATACTTTTTTTTAATCATTTTGTTTTATTTATCTTAGCACCTTTGGGCAGGGTTTACATAATATTAAAACAAAAACGAAACAGAAAATTCCCCCGACAACTTTTGGGGTGCCCCCTTTGACCAGCTGCTCAGCACATCGTGCTGGGTTTTATTCCATTTCCACTTTGCTAACTGACATGATAAAGTGTTGCCTTGACTGCCTTGCGATGTTGCAGTGTCTTCTCTTGGCCTCATCTCCATCTCCCAGAGAACTCGAGGATGTCGCTGCATTGTCACGTTTCAGCGCCTCCAACCCTCAGCTGGGAAACCCCCACTCGCATTTCCCTTTCACCATGCAACTGGGGTAATGCACTTACCCATCCGAGCAACCCACCAACCAACCAGGCCACTTGTTTCCCATCAAATGAATGTACATAAACTTCGAGCGAAAGAACTTGACTTGCAATCGCATCAGCTTGTCGCTAACTTGTACAGATAGAATTGGGATTTATGAAATGGAATTTTAGAAATAGAATAATTTTCCTATTGTATTATTTATCAGTTTTTTTTGTTGTGATTAATATGCCTGTATGTATAAACATAATTTTTTTAAAAATCTCCTTTTTATCTTAAAAATGTTGTATAACTATTATTGGTATTATCTTGATGTAAAGTATTTCTGCCTGTTGTAAAAACATTTTCCTCAGTGCTCTGCTGTCTATATTCAGCTTGGAAAATGGAAAATTCACAAACAATTTAGCCTGTCCCTCGACTGTTGCTAATTGCAAAAAAAGAAGATACGAAATTCGGAAAGAGCTGTGGAGTTTGTGGCCTTTCAGCTGCGAAGTATGAGTTACAAACGCAAACAACACGAGATGCGACAACAGGAACATGGCCAAGTCAGTTTGGCTCAGTCAAATGCAACAGACACATCTGTTGTCCCTGTCCCTGTCTCTCCATGCTTTCGCCATCTCCTTCTAACGCCAGACTGTTGTATTTTCCACGTGCAAAAATTTGTTGAAATTTTGTGTGCGCATAATTATGTGGCAAGCCAGGAGGCAGCGACGGGAACACAAAAGTGTTGCCAACAGGCAGTCAACTCATCAGAGTTGGAGCCGCATCCTTGTCTGGCTTTGTGTCATTTTACCTTCCCTGCTTCCCAGTCTTTTCTGAATCATGCTGCACTGAGATCAAATAGTATCCATAAAAACAATACCATTCATAACATATAGATATATAGATATTCAGTTCATGATTTGAATGAAAGATTACCGATTGAAATTTAAATAGCTTCTATTGAAATTGTTTATTGTTTTTCACTTTACATATCATATCAATCAAATTTTGATCCGTGTATTTATCCCTTTCATCTGAAATACGCATACGTCATGTTGTACGGCGAATTCATGACGCGACTTTGGCTGACTCTGCAGAGTTGCGCCGGCTGCATATATTTCTTGTAATTAAAATCGCATTGAAGCATGCAGCGATGGCAGAAACAGTACCAGAACTAAAACCAGATACAGGGAACAGGAACGGAAAATCGGGACAGAGGGCGCGGACAAACGAAGCCAAGCCAGACTTTGCCTTTGAGGCAGCCGAGCAGGAGCACAAGGAGCAACAAAAACTTGTTAACGTGTGTGCCATGGCAGAGTCCTGGTCCTGGTCCTGTCTTTCCGCTCGCCTCCCCCCCTTTCGTGTGTTTGGTGTAATTAAACTAAATTAAGAACTCTCTTGGCATTAAAATGAGATTTACGCTTCAGCGGGATTGAACGGGAGAGTGGCAAGAGCTTAGCGAAATGGCATTTTCAAAGCAGATTTAACAAGCCACCCAACCACCCATCTCGTTCCCCACTTAATTAGAGCCGGAGAAAAAATTGCGATGAAGGAAACGATGGCGAAATTTCCTTATTTTTTCCTACAACTTTTTTGACAGCGACTCCTCACAGCCAAAAAAAAAAATGTAAATAAAATTGAGCCATTTGATTTGATTGCTTTCAACCATTTGTCAGGACTTGGCCAAAAAAAAGTTTTACCCAGCCAGATTTCAATTAAATAAACTCACATCTCGCCTTGGGAAATTATTTCCTTGAGCTTGTTCTGCATTTTGTTACTCAATTAAAATGCAACAAAACAAATCGTTTTTGGGCTTTCGAAACTGTAAAACTTTGGCACTTGTTGCAGCGCCTGCTTGTATGCAATGAGAAATTTGCATGCCATTTGCATATGCATGAGAAATGAGTTGAAAAACTGCGCCAAAGCAAAGAAAATTAAAAGAACTTTAAAGATTTACAAAATGTTAAGGGAAGCAACCGCAGAATGTGGAATGTGGGGAGTGGTAAATGGGGAGTGGTAAATGGGGAGTGGAAAATGGTGAATCGAGCGATGAAACCAAATTGAACGAAAGACGGGCAATTATGCAAACGCGTGTAATTAGTTGGTGGAAAAGTGGAAATGGAATCAAGCGAGGGGAAATGTCTTTTTGCTCCGTCTCCGTCTCATTTGCTCTCCTCAGTCGGTATGTTTTATTGCCTTTTTATTCCTTTATTTTCGAAGTGGGGAAACAATGCCAGAAGTTGGCGAAAAAGCTGCGCCCGGCTGTCAGCACAAATACGTATTTTATGCTTGCCGCAAAAGGTGGCACAACGGAAAGAAAACTCCGCCGCTGTCGAGAGAGCGGCCAAAAAAAAATTACTTTTTGCCATTTTCCCGCAACCGGAATTATAACAAATGATGCCACGGCCCCTTTCTCCACCCAACAAAGAACTTCCCTAATAATAAAAAAGAAAAAAAAAATATAATTGTTTAGCTCAAAATGCGCATTTAATTCGCGGACGCAAATCGAGCAAAAGAAATAAACTTGAATAAGAGGTAAGGGAACACAAATGGCAAAACGCACACAAGTGAAATCCGGAATTCAAAATGGAAATGCGGGCAAACCGAAAAATATTATTTTAATATGGTAAATAAAGAGAACGGCTGGGAAATAAAATTTATGCATTTTAATTATGGAATAAAATAGAATAAAAAAAACCGGGAGATCAAATAATATCAAGCAGCAGCAAATGCGATTCTGCAGAGCAACTTTTTCAGCCGCAGAAAAAATTTAACAAAGGGCAAAAATTAATTAAGAGCACTGCGGCTGGGAAAATGCATCGAAAGGCTCTCTTTGATTGCTGTTTTTCGTCTCTCACCTATGCAGCCAAAGGTAGAAAAAGCCGGAAAATCCAAACGAAAGCAAAGGTTAAAGGGGAGCCACAGCTGCCGCCAGGATATTGCCGATGCCAAACAAAACTTTTGACTAGACTGCCACAGGGCAAATAACAAACGGACTAAAAGAAAAATAGAGGAAAATAGGTAAGGGGGAAAAACTTTGGCTCGAGTTTTCATTTCATTTGTTGGCTGATTGAATGGCGAGGGCAGGAAAAGCCGCAAAAAACACCAACGACTGGAATGCACAAAAAAGAATTGATTTTAAAATCAAAATGGCATAGGACACCACATAAATAGCACTTGCCACTCCGTTTGCTGCCCCGTCATGTGGCGCCGAAAAATATGCAATAAAATTTATTTGCTCACACTTGTGCAAACACAAGGATATCTATTCATATACCTACACATAAATGCGAATGTATATGTGGGAGAGAAAACTCCGCACTGGCGCATATGTTGTGCAACATTTCCGTTTCCGTCGACGATTTTTCATACACCATGCATAAACTTTTACCAAGCCAACAGAGAAAATAGCGCGAAATAACGAAAACAAGAAAAGAAAAAGTTGAGAGCACCAAGAATATGACAAAGTTTGTACTTTAACAAGAATATAATCAAATAAATTATCATAAAATGGCTGGCAACCGAAAAAAAAAGAAAAATAATACCAACAAAAACCGTTTTGTTTTGGCCGGAAGTCACGTACTGTCTGCAAAGGGCTTAACTTATGTATATGCACATGTGTGGGTGCGTGGTGGGTGGTTGGGCGTTTTTTTTTTTTTTTTTTTTTTTTTTTCTGGGACAGAACAGAAAGAACACTTTATTAACTTGCTAAAAAGTCGTAAAAACGAAATGTCAGAAAACGCTCGCTTTAAATTACGGCCAAGTGGCTAAATTATGGCAATGTCGCGTAGCCGTCTCCAAGAACCAAAGCGGCGAAGACAAATGGTCTGAATGTGTAAATTATAATTGGAATTGGACGAGCAAGGGGTTAACTGCAATAGCGAAACTTTGCTATCTCTTGAACCCCATGAAAAGGATGCGATGTGCGAAAACGACATTACAACGAAGGAAGTCTTAGAACATTAAGGCAAAAAAAACGAAGATTTATTTTCTTAATCTTAAAAAAAAGGTGAGCAACTTTCTGATACTATTATATGCTTAAATTTGGAGTTTATGGTCACACTTTGCTTCTACTAGAAGTGTGACCATGCCAGTAATTTTTTCGGGTTTTCTCTAATTTAAAATCAGTTCTCTGAACACAAGGAAAAAAAAGGGTTTGGTTATTTTTAAAGAAAAACCCGCGCAACATGTTAAAGAGTCCCCAAAAGCTTAAAACTCGGACAACTCATTCACATGACAATCATAACAGGCCCCCAGGCTGTCATATCCCGGAACAGTAGAAACCATTCTCCGCACTCATCATAGAATCCACTTCACACTGAGCCTGAAAGTCAGACAGTGTTATCGGGTTGTGGAGGCAAAAAGCGGCACATGACGTCCATGGCCAGATAAGGGTGACAAAAATATGTATTAAGTGCAGTGGAGAGCCAAAGAAAGAGATGGAGCAAGAGGCGCAGATAGAGATAGGTAGACAGCAGGACAGGAGTCGACATTTGGCTAGCAAAGAGGTATAAAAGCGAACAAATAACACCCGACAACAAGGAAAACAAAAACGCTGAAGGAAACGAAATGAAATCCTTTCATACACACTGACCATATAGGTCGTATATACCATCTATATATATATGTATCTATATACATATAAATGTAAGCGAATTGGACAAAGGACATGGTGAATGGGAAAAGGGGGTATGGCTACAACAAGTTGACACTTTTATGAGGCACTTAAATGACACAACATACAAGCCAGAACCGCCCTCTTCATAGGCATGAGATTGACATGCCACACAAAAGAACCCAGATGGGATCAGACGGGCAAAGGAGGTGGCGAGGTCAGCGCAACAATTGCAATTGTCCACCACTTTGCCGAGCTAATGTCGGAAAAATAAACCGAAAATAGGATAACAATTGCATAACACAATAGGGGAAAATAATATTTTGGCCAGCTTGTATAACAAAAGCAACTAATTTAGGAAACGTCCCAAAAAAAAAAAAAAGACCTAAATAAATAATTGAAACTGCCAACTTCCGCTTACGTAGTCAGCGTTCCATCAGCAATCCATCAGATCCAAAAGTCCCCATTGAGTCAGCGAGACTCATCCACCCTCACTTCATTTCCCCAGTTGCCGTAAATCAGTCGGTTGGCACATGGCCAAAAAAAAAAAAAGAAATCCTACACAACGAAAAAAAAACCAGAACAAGAAAAGAATTTATGAAAATTGAATAGTGTAAGCTGGGGGGAAATTGAAAATCTTCTGACACATTTTTATCGTTTGAATTGTCAAAGAGTTTAAGCATTTGGCGCTTGGCAGACAGAATTGAACTCACATGCCTACATTATTGACAGCTTATACGAATAGGATGTACAGAAAAAATCTCGATCTATATATACACATAAGTATATGCACCTTCGCCTGTGGCCCATATGAAATTTGAGACCTGGCCTAAGGATGTGGAAATTGCTTTGTCAATATATTCAAAGCATAATTTGTGACTGTCAGCAGTTTAAAAATTGTATTGTCTGCTTGAAAAGGGGAAAACTCATTTGAATTTACCAATGTCACCAAAAGCCAATCAAACGAAAGCCATTAGGCGCTGTGAGAAAAACATTAAGCAAATAAACCAGAAATTGCACAGCTAAACTAAATTTGGTCGGATAATAAATTACAATCGAAATTATTTATTTCCCCATGCTGACAAAACAATTTACAAATCATTGTGCGCAATCAAAAAAAAAAAATCTTAATGGAAAAAAAACTATTTTACAATTATATGAAGAAAAAACGTATCCGACAATAAATTCATGTTAACATGAAATGCAATTTGACAACAAATTTAATTTCGCATGTTGTAAATTTTATATTCCGAATTATATTGATTGCCTGCTCAAATTTTCGAAGCAATTACATTTTATGCAAAACTCAATTTAAATTTCTAGTTACGACAGGGCAATTAAGCCAAATAATTAGATCATAATTTGTTAGGTGAGCGCCAAAAGGGTTTTCGGTCAACTTTTGACAGCTTACCCATGGGAAAGGCCAACAAAAGTAATTGTAATTACTCGGATGCAGAATTAAAATAAAACAAATTTAAATGAAATAAGTCACAGCCTTTTGAGCCATTTCGTTTGATGTTTAAAGCACATGGGAAACGCGTTCTACAATAATTTTAATTCAGCGCCAGACGCAGAGGCGCAAAAGATTCTTTTTTTTCAGGCTCTTTATCTGGTTTTGTTTTTATTTTGCAGATTTTTGTTGGTGCCATAGAGTCAAAGGGAAATGTTCTTGGTCGTTTTTATTTTTGCATGACTGTGCAAAATTAATTAAAATATTGCATATTAAAGCTGACGTCGAATGCGGGGAACAGGATTACTGAAAGTAACTAAAGAACGGTTTCAGGGTAAATTTAAAGCTTGTATTATTTTGTATGATTATTCAATTCAAAAGATATTCTTTGCAATTAATGAAAAGGATAAGTAGGCGCTTTCAATTCCCAAATAATGGAATCTTAAATTCAATTATAAAAATAGTCGCCCCTTTAGTCGTCTTAAAATACGGCATAATATAATATAATAATAGTATAATTACAGCTTGTGAACCTTCTAGTGATTTCTTCACCGCCACCATAAATAGCAATGGCACTTCTTACCAAATGTTATTTCATCATAAAATCAAGTTTTGTTTGAATTAAAACTAATTACTTTATTATAACAAAGCATGTATTTCTTTACCCCTCCAACCATTCTAATAGAGACGTAGAAAAACAGCGTTAAATTTGTAAATTGTTTGTATTGGCCCATTAGCCAGCACAAATTTTGTGTGTGTAGCCAAAGCAACAGCAACAATTGACTGGCTTATTAGCGCTACCTCACTCCCCTTTGAGCCCAACTCAAAAGAAAAACAAAAAACCAAAAAAAAACCAAGGCAGCTGCCTTGGGCTGGTGTTAAAACTAAACTGGAAAATTGCTGGCTCGCGTGTCGGTTCGGTATTTTGTCCCGACTCCCATTCCCGCTGCCTTAGCAATTTTTCCTCGCCTTTGCTGAGTTTTAGTTGTTGCCTCGCGTTTAATCAATAAGTTTTATTTCGGAAAAAGGGAAAGGAAAAAAGGGGAGAGAAGTTTGCAAGGGGTTTTCCCCTAGATGGTTTCTGGCCTGCGGATAAGCCAAAGCGAACGATAAGCGTTTAATAGAGCGCTCCTTTTCTTCGCCGCCCCAAAAGAGCTGAGAAAAATTATGCTAAAGTGGATTTCGAAACATGGCCAAAGGGCCTGACGAATTTCCCTTCCGTTCGGCGAACAAGTGCAAAAGTTTTTCCTGCCTGCCGGAAAATTTAAGCCAATCTGTCAATTAATTAGGGAATGGAATTAAAAAGAGAAAGGCGTTCAGAGAGGCTAAAATGGCGGCTTAATTTGTCACCTTGTCATGGATATTCCTTTAAATTAAGAGCTATTTGTTAATAAAAAAGAATAAAAAGGCTAAGTAACACAAATAAATTGTTCTTACCACTGTTCCTATACCAAATTTCAATTGCAGTTCTTATGTATTAAAGGCTTATATACAAGATCCCGCATTGTTTCCGCTGCTCTAATTGAACAATGACATGGCTAAAAACAATCCTATTTTTCAGACGAGACCCACACCCACATCGATGCATACTCAATGTCTATGTCTGGGGGAAATGCAACTGAAACGCATTTATCAGTCTAACGAGCTTTGCCAAAAATCATTCTCAAGGTCAGGGCGTCGTAGCCGAAAAAGCATTTTGCATTGATCGATCGCCATTTGGATATTCGCGAATATGCACACATATATCAAGGCAGGGGATTAAAAATAAATGGCATACTCTTTTATTTATAGACTCGATTCCAATTTGAATTTAATTGTGCGCGAAATTAGTTGTGGGAGTTTCGAAAGGAGACAACATTAGAAATTCAAATAAGTCAAGCGATAAAAACAATGCAATTGCCTGGTTTGCATAACAGAATATAAGCAATCAAATTTCAATTCTATACGATTTCGGAATATAAATTTGGAATTCAGGAATGTTGAGAATTTTAAATGCATTTTTAATTAATTAAAGTGCAAACAGTTAACTATTTGATTGCTCTTAACGAATATTTGATTTCAGCCAGCTACATGAGATGCTAAAAAATAACACTTTTAATTAAAAAGTATTTTTTTTATTGCTGATTACATTTTCAATTCGTTTAATGTAAAATCCAAAAATGAACAGCAGTTCCTACCCCAAGTTACATTTATTCCATCTCCTATTCCCAATTCACAAATCGAAATTCTATCTATGTGGAAAAGCGGTATCGGCGATATCAAACTTATTGGTACACAAAAAAGCAGAAGAAAAACCGCAATAACAACTAACGGGAATAATAATAAAAGTATTTGTGCAATAAACATAAAAAACCATTTAATCTTCAATGTAAAATCGAACACACAAGGAAAACCATGTGCACCCACAACCATTTTTGAACGAGTAAATATTTTGGTTAAGTATACGCCGTGTGTGCGCACTTGCTTTTCCCCTCCTTTCACCACTTTTCCGTGAAGTTTTCCTTAATATCTCCGACTGTCTGAATTTCTATATATTTATGCGTGAGTGTCTGCTTGTGTCGATTGCGATTGCACGTTTTTGTTTGACATTCAATAGTTTTCATTTCTGTGGCAAAATATAAATCGAGCAAAAAAGCACACGGGGAAAACAACAACCGAAAGCGAACAATTTTCATTTATATTTGATGCAGTGAGAAAAACGCGGACGACGGGAAGACAATATATAAATATTATAAATATATATTAAATAAATATTATTATATGCATAGTTAAATTAAAAACTGTTCAAATTTACTAAATAAAAACTTTTGAAAAAACGTTTGTCTTTAAATTTTCTTACTGCAAAAGTTTTGATTATTTAAAATATGATTTTAGAATTTTTTACTGTTTAGCACTTCCCGTTGGCCCAAATCATCCTGCCGTCTCTCTCTTGTGCTCTTTTTCCTACACTGTCTATCTCCCTCTTTCCCCCGACTGCACATTTGAAATTATTTTTATGTGTTGCCTTCTGGTTTCGTTGTTCCAATTGTTATTGTTTTATTTCTCTGCTTCTGTTTTCAGTTTTCTGCGGGTATTTTTATTGCATTTCATTTTTATGTAGTTACAATGACAATTTTTCTTTCTGCTTCAAGGGGTTTGAAAAAAGCCAAAAGATAAGCGCCGCATTTGCAGGGAGCTCTATTTTTTATGCCGCAATTTAAGCAACATGACGGGTTGCGATCCTCATCATCATCGTGAGTACATTTATGTTATATACTTTTCCATATGCATGCGTAGTTTGCCATTTGCATTATTTCTTTTTTTACCGACAATCGAGAACAGATTTCTACGTTTCAAATGATTTCCATAGTCCACACCCCCCAACCCTGGGGCATTAAATATTCATTCTTCGAAATGTTTTGCAGCACTTGAAATCGGAACAAGTTGGAAATGAATATAAAACTTTTCTGTGGCAGTCGCTCTCTTCGGGAAATGTTTTTGTGCTGCTGCGCTGCTACTGCTGCTGCTGCTTAAAAAGTTACAACTTGTACGACGTTCTAATCTCTGTTAAAAAACTGCCAAAACATGTCACATGGCTCCGCTGCACCCTCCACAAATTTTTCAATCCCCTCAAGGAATCCCCGCTTGGCTTTTGAGTTGTTTGCTTTGCGAATAATTTACACAGAACAAACTTTTGACTTAAGAGAGGGAAAATGCAGAAAATGAATAAAGAAAAAAGCACCAGACAAGAAAAAAAAAATATATATACGTATGTATATATAAAATACGAAATTCGTATCTTGACCAAAAAACCGCAAAGGGGCCTTGAGTTCCCAAGACAAGCGGACGGCGAGAGGCGTGGCTCTCGAAAAGGTAAGAAAAGTTTGGGGCACAAAAAAAGTGTACGAAATAATCCGCAGAGATTTTGATCTTATTAAGCTTAAAACTGTCCATCCCTGTCTTTACCTTTGCCTACCGATCCACCCCTCTCACTCACTCTACACACTTCTCTCTCTCGCTTCCTTTTTCTGTTTTGTTTATCTTTTGGGGAAATCTTGGAGCATCTGTTCCAGGGGTCTTGACTTTTACTTGGGACTCGTACTTTTGATGCAGGTAACGAAATATTAAGCATAAAATTGCCAAGGCATTAAAAAGTTGTTGACGCTGCGTCTCACTCGCACAGTGGCCCTCGTGCTGTTGCCGTCTCTCTCTATCGCCGGCTAGGCTTTTCACCTTAATTCAATTTACCGGACTTTTGGTCAATGGAGCACCTGTTTGGTTTGCTGTTGCTTTCGTGTTTTGCAAGATTTATGACCAAATCCCAGTCCAAAGTTTTCTCCGAAGGCGTGAATATATTTTTTATATATATTTTTTGTTACTAATTAAAGTTCTCGAGGGCACGGCACTCGCAAGGTAACTTAGCTCTGGCGCAATTTTATGAGTTCCTCAAACTTACCTGTAATGAAAAAGTTGCAAAGAGAAGAGGGAATAAGTAATTAGCACAAATTAGCCGAAAAAAATTCTTAGCTATGGTTATGAGAAGTATGCTTTTCTAAAGAAGGCTTTTCTCATTTGGGATGATCCCAGATTTGAGAGCCCGTCATTACAGTGGGTATATTTAAAAGTATAAACACTCATTAAAGATATATATTATAAAAAATAATTAAGTTTGATCCCTAATTACCTTGAATTTTAGACAAAGTTCTAATTAAAAGAGCTAATATATAAATTCGAGTTCTGAAAAGACTAATAAACTATTATAAACTATATAAAGTATAGAAGATCCTATGTAATAATAAAGAATTACATCTACATCATGTGCTAAATGTACACGAAGAACACCCTTTATGCACCATTCTTTCAACATTTTCAATGCTTTCCTTTGCATACCGCCCCCACTTTCATTCATTTTCATTCAGCCTTTTGGGCTTTTTGTCTTTTTTGTTACCTGTTCGTGGCAGAGATGCCTAGTTGCTCCTGCCGGCCACCCATCAATATAATCAACGCCCCGAATGCGACCAAGACATGCCCTAGATGGGCATCAATCTCGCTTTGTCAGCGCCCAGTCAAGTTGCCTTATTGTACTCGCTCCACAAAGGCGAAATATACAACAAAAAGAAGAAAAACCTAAAATACTAAAAGCGCTAAAAAAAAAAAGAAATACAACAAGCAGTTGCCTTGATGACGCAGTCGACTGAGACTGCACTCTAGTTCCACACCCACTACACGAAAACCAGTTCTCCTTCATTCCTCGTCCAAAAACAGGATTTTTACACAGCCAGGCTTTTGCTTTGTTTTGCCTCTGCCTTAAGGCTAAATTCATTGTCAAAGTCGCGCAGCGCCTACAACAAACTTTTGTCATCAGACAAAAGAGTTGCAAACTTCGGCGTTACTGGGAGATTTCCCTTTTTTTTTTCTTGTGTTTTTGTGTTCCCAGAACCGTTTGCCACGCCCTCGGAAAGGACACGCCCAGGAGACAGCAGTCAGGAGATTGCATTTGTCTTCCCGGACCAAAAAAAAAAAAAGAAAACGAGATCCCTGAGTGACTGAATGACTCTTTGGTGGGTTGCCTCAGATGCCTTTTTGCCAGCTTGATTGATTATTTCGAATTAGCAATGCGGCAAGCACAAAAACAGCACTGTAGATTCATCGATTCTAGTGCTGTTTTAATTTTTTTTTTCCTTTTTTTTTTGTTGGTTACATCGCTGGTTTTGGGGGAAGAAAAAGCATTCGAAAAAAGAAAAAATGCCAGCACATAAGTTCTCTGACAGCGGGGAGTGGATACATTCCATACACATTTCTCCCCCCATCTCGCTAATGATGTGAGCTTGTCAGTTCATTGAAGCTGGACATGAGTGGGTTACATGATAGAGGAAGTCCCTCTAGTCGAGAGATTAAATGAGGTAGGGAAAAGAATTTGTCGGAGCTTTTAGGGATTATGCGGCAGATAGAAATCCGAACAGAATTGTAAGGCATCTTCCTGAATCTCTAAATTAAGATTTCTGTACACAAAAGAATGTTTTTGGAAAGTTTACAAGCTGTTTTAAAAGGCATTTATACTTATAGTTTTTGACAAAAGTTTGACACGGTATGCATAATTTCTTCTTGTGCAAGCGCCCTGGTCTATTTATGTCCATCTGTCATTAGAAATTTGTTTCAATTTCACATAAATATGTACGTATCTACCTTGGCTTGCATATACATTCATGTTGCTTTTGGCTTTAATATGGCCCATCAGGTGCCAAAAGCGAGGCGCAACAAATTGCAATTAGCCATGTGCACGATTTGCTGATGGCTGGTTCTAAAAAAAAAAAAATCAGAATTTGCCAATTGGGTTGGCGACAACGCCAAAAAAAAGGGTATGATGGCTCAAAAAAAATAATAACAATTTGAAGCGGCAGTCATATCGTTCATATCGTTTCAATAACCTAATCATTTAAAATTCTCTTGAATTGTACGCGCATTTTATAATGGCACCATTTCTCTTGTCGGCTTCATTTCCTATATTCCATTTGCAGATACATTATGCTTATCTGCACCTCATACATTCGACTCAGACATTTCCCATGCCTCCGAAAATCGTTCGTTGTATCTATGAAATAGCTTGGCGGTATCTGCGCACCACTTAGGACCAGGACCACATAGGCATTCCCATTGTTGCCACACAGCCCATCAATCCGACTCGACTTCTCATGCGCACACATACCCACAGCGATACTCGTGTATTCAGATATTGTATCTTTTGCTTTTTGTATTTCATAACTGCGCATCAAGTGTTGCTTCCTGTTTCCTGCCCCTCGAAATTCTACTTGCCTCATGGCCCAGGCAACAATGCGTACATTTTTATTAGCCCAGCAGCAGAAGTCCCAGGCCCAATCCGTGGCCATCGTAAAACGCTGCCTGGCGAGTGTCCGCCTCAAATGATGGCATCATTAGACAATTTAGGCTCTCCGCGTGCCAAGTGTCTGGGTATCTGAGTGTTTGGGTATCCATGTGTCTGCGTATCTGTTGTGAGTGCCCCATGTGAGTGCTCGTTTGGTGTTGGCTTTTGCGTTGATTGAATAAATTATTGCCACTCGCGCGCGCATTGAAAAAAAAAAAACAAATTAGTAATAAAAAGCCATAAAAGCGTATGACGAAAATTGAATAAATACGACAAAATCGTTGTCACTTTGGCGATGCGAACTCCCTTCTTTTTTCTGCCTCTGCACTTAGAGGTGTGCTTTGCTTTGCAACCGGAAATTGCAAATTATGCGCGCATCGCTGCCATATCTGTGATGCAATACTCGCTGCATGTATATATGTAGTAATTAATAGATAAACGCATTCGCGAGATTTCCTCAATTTTTAGGTAATAAAATCAATGGCCAAATAAAAATGGCTGGATTTGAAAATAAACTTAATTGAGTTTCCTCTGTTCACAGGTAGCCTCATAAAGTTGAATTTAATCAACAGATAAATAAATATCTAATAAAAACACCTCTGAAAAATTAAAAAAAAACGAGTGACACAAATAACATTTACTGTATAAATACACTGTCCGCACAAAGTTAAATAAGTTTATTTCAAATGCTTCATTTCGTATACGTTTAGGTTTGAAACAACTTGCACAAAATAACCATCACGTTCTTGGCTTACAACCGCAACAAGATCTACAGATACTTTTTGCCCCGCCCAATCCCTCGGTTTACAACTAACATTGAGTAACATGTTTATTTGCCCTAGGAGCGAGCCTCACAATCCTTTCCATAAATTTAAATTGGTCATGTAATCGTGGACCAGTCGACAGGCCCAGTTAGCAACTGCGCCAACCACTTTCCCTGTCACTAACCGAGTTTAATGCACTCGCAGCCGCAATTCGCTTTTCTGCTTACTGCTCTGGTGTTTTTTTTTTTTTTTTTTTAGCTTTTAGTTTTCTGTTTATCTGTGGCTTGTTGCCTTCTTGTTGTTGTTGTTGATGATGTCGGCGCAGTTTTCCACTGGTTATTCCGGTTCCTCTAACGCCGAAGAAGCCGGGCTTTTTCGAGAGGCATTGGCAGTGTCATAATCAGACCAGACAGACGCGAGAGTTAACCAGAAAAAGAAGAAAAAAAAAACGTGTGTATATATGTTTATACACATACAATAAAGGAGGAAAAAAACAAGAGAGACTCTGAGGGCTTTGAGCTCGACTTGAACAGCCTCGACTCAAGGACAAATCGCTTCAAGCGTGCAAACATTTCTCAAAGTCGAAACTCAATAAGAATACGTTCTGCGCGCGTTCTCTTTTAAATTATTGCACAGCAAACATCCATAAAAAAAAATCAAAATCTTGATTAATTATTATTATTTTTTTTTTTTTGTGTGTGCGTTTCCTTTTGCGCTGATTGAATTGTTCGAAAATTTGAGCAGGCAGGCATATAAATCAAAAGCCGCAAAATGCTTGTAAGGCAATCTGTTTAAGAACAAATCATTTTAGGCTCTAATTGCTTATTTTTTGTGGTTTCGATTTTTGCCTAATGATGGGTTCGATGACAGCAGGAAACCCTCAGAAAATTTGTTGTACTTTTAATTAACCTAATGAACTGACAACAAGAATCTTTCGGCTTGAGGGTAACCATGGCAAATGGCTTAAATGGCTTAGCTTATGGGTATATAAATGATGGAAAAAGATGATGGGCAAGATGCCTTGACTTGTAATTATTGATTTGTTATTATGCTTAAGCCCTGGCTGTGAGGTTAATTAATTTTCGCAGCAGCGAGATCAAAGCACCCAAAACTCGGACCTTTCCATATACATATAACTCAAATGTGTTTATATCGCTTCGCTTGAGTTGTGCAAACTTCTCAGTCAGTGAATCCGACACCTTCAGCACAAACAACTTGGCATCTCTATAAACTGGGCGATTTTGCAGTCGGCATGACAAGGCGGCATTTTCCAAGGCAGGCCAAGTGCGCAAACACAGCAAAAGTTTATTTGCCGAGTTCTTGGTTTGTCTTCAGTCACAAATTTATTACGACACTTCCCAAGGAACTCGGAAAATTGCACAGCTTGACGACATACACAAGTACATACGCTAATATGTGTATATAAATTATTCACCGAATGTTCGAGTGCCTAATTTTCTACGCCAGCTGCAACTGAACCTCTATGTTTAGAGCATATATGTACATATATCTATGTCTGCGAACAGGATAAGCATCCTCATAGATTAGATTAGCTGTCAGCAGAAACAGATGCCAACTTGCTTTGCCAGTGCATTTCGAAATTATGTGCGGCTGCAGTAAGACTAACTTCATTATGATTTGCAATCAACTACAAAATTTCAATTCTGTTCAAACAAGCCATTCTATTCATTTACTATAACTTTAATAACTTAAAAAGTGTTCTTTGCATATGTAGCTAAGTAAACTGTAGTGAAAAAAAGAACCCCAACAATTAGTTTAATATACGTATTTAATAAGCAGACACCCATCCATTTAGCTACACATAACATTTTGCCTTATATAAAAACTGTCGTTCATAATTAAATGGGCATATTCGTTAACTGCACTAAAAAATTCGATCAACCAAACTAACCGAAAAAAAAAACACTCAATAGAAAGAATGAGTCAGACGCCCTCTTCTTTTTTCGCCTCCCAGCTGTCAGCAGATTTTTTCAAATTTTAAATTAATTTACTTTTGCATGGGGACCGCAAAAACAAGGAAAATTGACACATACCATTTTGTTGTTGTTGTTGTTGTTGGTGTTTTTATTATCAGTTTTGCCTGTGACATTTAATAAATTTTCATGGAAAGTTGTCAGAAGGCAAAACCTCCTTTTTTGCCCTCAATATCCAACCGAAATCTGGTCTACGAGGGGCCACAACTTTTTTTTTGCCTCCTTTTGGGGTCAGTGTGCGGATGTCCGAGGAAAGTCTTTAATTAATATTTTATTCATGGTAGAAAACCCATTTTCCAGGCCACATTTTGCAAGAACGTAATTAACAACAATTTTCGGGGTATTTAAAAAATGAGGAGATCCACTGGCTGGCGATACAGATACTCGTACAAGAGATGAGCTGGCACACATGACGCATGAATATATGGGGGATATATATGGGGAATGTGAGGACGCAAAGCAATCAAGCCAGGGGGACAATGTAAATTAATGCTGAAAATTCTCTGTAAATTAAATTCTTATTTGGCTTTCGGGGGAGACGATGGAATGTGCTCGTACTTTGAAGACTTCAATTGGGAGAAGTACAAAAATTAAGCTGTCAGATTGCATGTATCTGAAAGATACTCGATGCTTAAAACCATTTTTTTGCGCCGTCATGCCGCACCTCACAATAAAATTCCTTTCACAAACACACAACCCTGATTGGCAGGCAAACTAATAGATATAAAACTTTAGCCCGCTTTGGCAGTTACATATATGTATATGTACGTAGATAGCTAAACAAACAAAACAGCGCAACAACACAAAGACTAATTTTGCGTGGCAAACTTTTTTGATTAAGGCGGCAACAAAATGGCAAACGCACTCAAAGTCAAAGTTCGATGTCTAGGGGCGTGTGTGTGTGGGCGTGTGCGTGCGACAGCTGCCGCCATTTAATTTTGAGATAAAAAGGGGTTCCCCAAACCACAAAAAAAACAAAACAAACCCAAAATCCAACCAACCAAAATTGGTTTAGGCAGCAGCTTTCTGGGGGCTTATCTTATCAGCAGACTAATTGTCATTGGCCCGCAAGACTGACAGTTGGCGTTAATGTTGCCCAATACACAATACTGCCATGCTGCTGGGATTTATCTAATGAGACCGAAAACACACTCTGCGAAATGTGACGAGCATTAAATGAACCTTTAGGCCTTCACCTGCTGCGGATTTTTCGGTTGTAATGCGGGATATGGAGAAAGTTCAGGATATATTAATATATTACAGAAGTTGCTTGTACATTACAGATTTATATTGTGTGGGCACTTTAATTTATAAAAATCAGTATTGCAATAATGGCGGATCTTATTTATATTTATTGGTAATTTCCTATTCCTAACTGCTATATTAAATATAGTCCAATGAAAGGCAACCGGAGATAGGAAACTCAATACCCAAAATATGTCGGTCACTCTTCTATGTATGAACATTTAAATTCATAGGATTGCAAACAACTTGAATATGAGCAAAAAGGCACCTGCCAACATTTGACCAATATTCAAACAAATTTTCCTTGTTTCAAAGTCAAATTTCTGCAGCACACATTTTGCTCCATTTTATAATTCAATTGATGTTGTCGTCAGCACATTCGCCTTTTGTTTCGTAAATTATAAGTATTTTATTTGATATATACGTGCGTTTAAGTGATTTATTCTGAAACGGGCTTTTTGGCCACCCACTGTGAGGAATTCGGGCTCAAACGTTATTTATAGCCAGGTAAAATGTATTTTCATACAATATTTGCATATTTCAAGACAAGTCTTTGACCTGTTTCTGCTCCAATTTATCAGTCATTTCATTCGGTTTCATTTTAATTAAAATAAAATCCGAAAATTGTTCACGCTTCATTGATTCGATTATTTTGACTTTCAGACTGTGCGAATGAAACACAAAAATGTTAAAATCATTTTTAAATTCTCGAGGAATAATTTTGTGGTTATGCTTCGGGGGGCTTTTCCATAAAATGGGCGTTTTCATGAAAATATATGCAAATTGCAAGAAATTATGTAATACGGAGATTGTATAATTAAATTCTTCTCTCATTTTTGTTGTATCGCAAATTATGCAAATTTCTTTTAGAAATTTTAAGCAGGTTGGCGGTATTCACAATTTCTGCTGTCCGTCCCCATTGCTGGTATCATTGCAAGTCTTAGGCGTAAATAATAAATTACAGCGATATGCCAGCGGAATAATATTTAAATTTAGTCAACGAAATGTTGTCGAGGGATGAAAGGTACTTAAGTTAAGAATCAGTTGGGGAATTTTAATTTCTAGACCTTAAACAATTAGATAGTAGTGTACATCCATTTTAACATCTTTTTACCATCCCATCAGTCTTCATTTTTATATAAATATTCCTGATTGCTTTAATGCCGCTCTTTGCCTGTTCTTTGAGTTCCCTGATAGGCTTCATTGCATAGTTTAAATATTGATTTTTAATTATTTTAAGCAGCACCAATACCACCAAGTATGCAACGCTCCAAAGGTGCCACACACGTATTCCTCCATAGTATATATACTTTTTGTATACACATATAGATTTACACAGCATCCATCCAGCATCCAGCACCCGTGGAGCTCCTGAGGGGCCACACACTGAGCAAAGGACTCGACTCTTACACCTTTCACAACTGGTGGCCTTCCCCCGAGGGTTGCTTTGAGAGTTGCGGGTGTGGGTGTGGGTGCTCCCGTTAATGGCTGGTTGGGGGGTTAAGTGGGTCGAGGGGCATGTGGCATGGAGCATGGGGTGGTAGTGTGTGCGTGGGTTTTGTTTTAGCTTTGCCACTGCTACTGCTGCTGCTGTTGCCTCTCTTGAGCCTCTTAAATGTCACAATGGTGATGCCAAGTTGCTTGGGGGTTGGCGCTCGGGTCACCCCATCAACCACCCAACTGCAACGCCCCCTTTTTGCCAGCCACCCTGCCATTTATTCATTTCAGTTTCTACTTTTTTTTCATGTTTTGCAGCCCGGTTAGAGAGGTACAAAATATAATATGTATGAGTTTCCTTGCCGCTGTTGTTCTTTCTTGGCCATTATTTTGCACTTGCCGTGGAACGGAAGGGCGACCCTGACCCCAGGTCCACTGTTAACCCATGAGGACAACCATCGTCTTCGTTCCGGTTCGTTACATCTTGTTCTTCTCACTGAGAAAAAAGTAAGTTTCAAACCAATATAACTGCCTTAAAATTAGATTTCAATCTAAGAATTCAATATAATTATTAAATCTTGATTACCTAAAAGATACCAATCTAAAAATAAAATTCTTGATTAATGTTTTAATAGCATCACTATACAGAGTTTCCCATTTCAAAACTAAGTTTTCAAACTATTGAATACTATTTTTTCAAGTGTTTTGCGGCATTCCCATATGTTTCGAAAGCGAAACGGACTCGCAATTTGATTTGTTTCAAGCGTCGTGCAGAAAAAAAAGATACGATGAATACTCGTAGGGTAAAGGGTCTGCTGCAGGGTACACAATTACAAAATGTTTTCAGTTTGGGGCCATTTCAGCTATGTCAGCGCGATAGGGGCGTCGTTGCCAAACTTCAGCAATCCCAAAAACCTAAACGATGACTTTAGTGGACCGTTCTGTGCACAGAACACCGTTTCCAGCGAGACGCCATCATCAATCGATGATGCCGAGAACGAGTGGCCCACAAAACTGGTAACAGATGCTGCACACGTGTCTCGGGTGCGGTTCGCTGTGTAATTGGATGATGTTCAAAGGACAGACGGGATGTCGGGCAGCCGGGTTCCCGGGATGGTGGGATGCTGTTGGGATGTTCGGATGCCGGGGTAACTGGTAAACTGGGAATCTGGAGATCTGGAACGGGGCGGTGTTAGCAGAGCTAAAAACAAATAAATAGTCAAGCGGCGGGCATTTTCAGCGTCGTTCATTTCGCTGTGAGTGAAATACAAATAACATTTAATAAGAAAAGGAAATTGTCTATTTTGGCAGGCAGGCTGAGCGACAGGAAACTCGAGGATGGACTCCATAAACACGGAAAGAAATATATCTGGCAGATTGACAGGGTAACCCGATAGGTCAAGAAAACCATCAAAGTTTCAAAGAGCCCTTGTAGCTATATATAAATATCAATCGACAAGATATTCAATCTGCGACATCATATAGAACATCAAAATACGAGTAAAACATTATTTTATGGACGAGTACATATAATTTCTTTCACTGCATCCGCAATCAATGGGAATTAGCAAAAGGGCAAGAAAAAATGTAGCTAAAAGGCTAAGGATTGGGTTTCCATTAGGAAGTGTTCGAAATGAGATTTAGTCGAGTGTGTGTGTTAATCAGAGGGATAGATAAAAGGAAATAGATGGGAAATAGACAGGTCTAATCCTAAAATAAAAATAAATAACCATAGCGAGCTGATTCATTAACCGAACTCGTTCAGAAGCTACGAAAGTCTTTGCACTCTGAGTGCAGCTGTGCATTAACATTTTTAGATCCATTAGATTTTCATTATAATAGCCATGTTAATTGCACTTTAATATGCGCTCGTATGGGTATATATTTCTTTAAATTTTTAATAAATTAAAATTGATGACTAAAGCGTGCTGGAGTTGAAGGTCGCCTTTGTACAGACTTCAATAAACACTCAAATTAAAACTAAATAAATATTGCTAACAAAACAGGCAGGCGGCTATCAAAATCCACATAAAACATTCAGCATGCTTAGAGTCAAATGAAAAAGAAGAAAAAAAATATTTAGGCATTTATGAAATCGAAACGAACGAAAACGGCAATGAATAATATAAAAGGCTTTATGCAATTATAATGGAAAATATTAATAAAATGTTATAAAATTTGTAATTTGTAAATATGTAATGTGATAAGAGGAGATGATAACATGTGAGTTTAAAAATAGAAACAAATTAAATTTTAATTTAAAGATGCAAATCAACATTTTTAGAGCCTAAAGTTTATTACTTAGGAAAAATACGACAAAATATAATAAAAATTAAACTCCTCTATCTTTATAGCCATTATAATGGGTATTGATCTTCGCATATTGTTTATTGCCAACATAAATACGCTTCTTACACCATATATTTTCAATAAAAATGGTATTGATGCACCCACTGATTTCAGGCTCTGGGTCATTGCAATTGCAGGTTCGTTTTTAGCCATGGCGAGTAATTAAAAGGCCATTGAAAAAGGGAAGGAGAAGGCGAAAAAGGTGCTGCCATCAAGGTCACTGGCTGTAAAGGTCACAAGTTGGCCAGGTTCGCTAGCCGCCGATGATGTCAGCAACTCGTTTATGGTCAAGACAATCGAAACAATGGCGCCAGGCGGTATAATACAGAATGCAACTTATACCCCTCCCTTACGTTCAGATTAAGACGCAGAGCGCATCTTACATTTATCTTTTGCATTGCAACCTGACTTGTTCACCTTGTTGTTGTTTTGCCGGCGCTGCTTTCGCTTTATGTTAATTGGCAGCAGTTAAGGCAAAGTGTGCACAATTTTCCACCAAAACGGGTGGCAACGAGTAGCAAATTTGCACTTTTCAGCTAGCTAATAAATTCAATTCATCGAAAAGGCGAGTGCCTCGAGACGCCATTAAAGCAAAATGTACATAGAAAAACATATATATACTGCAAGGAACACAAAAATCAAGCACTAAACGAAAGGGGCAACCAAAAAAGTTGCATTCTCAAATCGTTAAAGTGATTTGCGAGTGGCTTTCAAACGCGCTTTTAGCATTTTTGCCAATGTAAAATTTATGGCAAAAAATCGTGAAAATATGCAAGCTATAAATTGTTGTATGTAATAACAAAGTAAATAAAAAATGATGATGATGAGACGAGACTCCATTAATTGTTGATTAATTGCATTTGCATAAATTATGCATAGTTTTCAATTATGCAAGATAATAACAAAGATACTTTTCATAGCTTTAGCCAATTCTATAAATAGTTGCAGACTGCATGTCTCTAGATGTTTCCGGTTGCGGAATGATTCAGGTGCGGATTAGCAATTAAATGGATGTCACGGCTGGTATTCAGAAAGGTTGTGATGAATCAGAAAAATAAATTGAAATTTTTTAAACATGTTTTATTATTGAATAACCAAACCCCTATTTGATATCGCTGCAGTTGAGGCCTATCTATCCACTTGAAGCTCTGACAAACTAGTAAGACCGCAATTATTTGTATAAGTCTATTCAAAAGTTGTTTGCCCACCTTTTTATTTATTGACCAACCCTAAAAATTAACTAAAAAACCTTACTCAATGCTAAATCAAGTGGGCACTAACTGAATGCATGGAAATACAGTGCGTTACGAAAATGTAAAATCGGAAAGCATGTACTTATTCATTCAGCAAAATATGTATCTTATACAAAACGAAACTTAATTAGGAGGAAACATATTTATATGTCATGTTCCAAACACAATTTCCTATCAAATCCCACTGTTCTTGACTTGACTTTGTAGACATTTTCCTCGATTACTCAATAGCAAAATATTTGGTCGAAAAAAATAAAGTCAACAAAAAATTATACATGCACGAACGACATGCCTACAATAAAATCTCGTTTATGACATGCAAATAAAAATAGAAATACACAAAATAGAAATAACAAAACGAAATAAAATTGTTAAAAAAAAAACCATGTATGAGAGAGCGAAGAGCACGAGATAAATGAAAACAAAAGCCGGCTGCAATAAATAAAATAAGAAGCAAAACAAAAGTCCGAGATCGACTCCGAGGCGGCAATAAAAATTTGTCGACTGTGTCAGCGATCAAAAGCGTTCAAAAAGCACGTGGGGGCGTTGCGAATAGCCAGATAGAGGCCGAAAGAGACGGGTAGAGCGGCAGCGAAAGAGATGGCATGTGCTAGCGCAAGTGTGACGAAAGAGCAGAACTGATGCACTGCACTTGCTGCTGCCGCCGCTAATGAATGAAAACGAATGGCAGTTGAATGGAGCCGAGAAATGGAGTGAAAACAATTGACAGCCCCATAAAAGTCATTTGAAAAAGAGCGCAGCTAAGTACTTATTACCAGCTACTTGGTAAAAATGGCAGCAAATTAAAGAAAATTTACCATAATAATGATAAAAGATTTGTATTAATTGCATTTATCTACTGAATTTTGCATTTAAACATCATTTTTTATCATTCGGAAATCGGTTATGATCTATTTCTAAGTTTTCAAAAAATATTTCTTTCGCATTATAAGAATATTTGAAAATAGTTATATAATGATTATAGACTAGTAACAGAAGAGCTAATCTTGTGCTGTCCACTGAAGCGTAGAGAATTCTATTATGCAATCGCTCCAATAACCAAGTTAATGCTATATAGTTGACCTCCTCGATCTGTCTGCTACAGATACCGTTACTTTGGGAACTGCACTACAATGACAACGTAAAAACCTGTTACACTTTTGACCAACTTTTGTTCGCCTGCTGCTGAGTCATAGAAAAAATACGAAAAAATAAGAAAAAATGAAATTAGCGGGCGTGCGACGATCTTGCTAATTGCTGGGGCAAGAAAAACGAGGGGAGATATGTATACCTGCGATTCGTGTGACTGACACCTGCGATTAGCTTTTGTCCCCCGCTCTGCGCTCCATAATCGTTGAACCGAATAATTTGCATGAAACTTGGCTTAAACGTTTCACTCGGCTCAGAAAGAGAGAGGAAGAGGTAGTGAGAAAGAGAGAGAGAGGGGGGACATGAAGTTTGGGTCATTCACACTGCCGCCGGTTTTTCGTTGGCGTTTGTTTATCTTTGGCTCTTTCATCTCGAGCTGTGAACTTGTCAGTTACAGCAAATTTGCATTGTGTTAATTTAAAATATTCAATTAACTCGTTTGCTTATTTTATTTAAGTCATTTGGAAATGTGCAAAACTGGTACATGCATTTTTAAGATCATTTTTTTTAGGATTATCGCGCCCCGATTTAATTGCTTTTCAACAGCACCTATGCGAATTAAGCTAAGTACGCGTATTATAAATACGAATAATCCCAAGTTAATTGTCAATTTATTTGCAATTTACATTCCAAAGATATTACGCAAAACGAGAAGATTTTATCTTGAGCACCTTATTTATATACTTTTTACGAGCTTCATTTCGGTTAATTTATCATCGAAACGATTGAAAGTAAAAGTTAACCTACATATTATACAATTTTAGTGAGCGGTTTTTTGGCTTGACTTAGGAATTTAAATAAGGTTTTCTATTGTCGGATTTATCAAGGCGATCCGGGATAGAAAGAGATGGCGCGAACTGTAGGCGGAATGGCAATTTTTTAAATCAACTTTAATTGAAATAAATTGTCATATCATTTGCCCTGGAAATGGAAATGGACTCAATTAGATGCGGGCCGTACGGACTCTACTCTACATAACTTTGCCCATATAGTACAAAATGTTGCCCATTTTTGTTCTTTTTTTCCCCCTAAAAAATTATACAGAGCCATCAATCAAGGAGGGGGAAAATGAGAAATTGAAATATGACAAGAACCTATCCAATCGGTGGTGGGATTGATGGCCACTTCGGGTAATGGAAAAAATGGAAAATCGACTTAAGAAATTGTCGGACACATGCCTACATCACTTGAAAGACTAATTGAGTGAAAGTCATTTGGTACATGAAAATCATTTGAGATGCCAAACAGCCTTCAAAGCGCTGTAAACGCAAAATAAACATAATTAATAGCCGACATAAAGACGGAAAGATGTAAAATCAGAGATATCAGATGATGGGATACAGTGCGTTTCATGATTTTAGACCCTGACGTGTTAGTGTTGCCAACGATCCATGTTTTATGATTTTTAGTATATTTTTTTTTCAAAAGCCATCTCGGTTTTACAATCTCGATACGCAGTGTGTAAATGCTATAATCTGTTTGCGTTGAAATACAAAGTCTTGACCAAAACTTTGCGGTTAACTGCGCACGCACAATGGACTTCCTCTGATCTCTCCACCTCACCTCCCCATAAAACCACATCTGAAACACAATTTATGCCAGCTGCCGTCGACGTATAACAGTTTTATGCAATTTATGTGCAATTTTTCAATTGAAAAATCGGCGGACCAGGCCAGGAAGGCTTTACTTAATGCGACGCAATTTCGGTTTTATTTTTTTTCCTTTTTCAAATATTTTTCTCTCAATCTGTGTGCGATGCGGATTTATTTCGCGTGTGCGAAACGTTTCTGTTTCCAGTTACTACTACTACACACGATGACAGGCAGGCGATCTTTTAATTGCAATTAATTTGAGTGACATTTGCGAAATAAACTGAAACTAGAAGTCGATTCAGGGCGGCAACGACATTGAACAATTGCAAAATATATGAAATATAAGGATTTTGTCTGTAGTTCAAGATACAATTGAATAATCTGAACATAGATATTTAGATATAGTTCTAAAGAATGAAGCTAAGTTCAGATAGCTACAAACAAGTAATGCTGCATTTTTAGTTTGTTTTTTTTTTTTAACTGGGTCATTAAAGAACAATTCAACGGCCGTATCCATTAATTTTCTGCAAAAACAAACACCGAAAAATACTCGTTCTGGCTTGAGCAACCAAATTCAATGTCAAATCACCGGTCTGACATCATTAAAACCAATCGTTAACCACAAAAGCAGCTTCTTGTGCCATTCATCAAAATGTGGTCTAAGTCTATGTTTAGGCCAGGCCAACTTCCTTATCAATCATTCCACTTTGGAGTAGTTTTTCAACCATAGTATTTGCATATCAAACGTACCTGCAAAGAAAAGAGAAGACAAGACAAATGAAATAAATTAATAAAAATTTAAATTTATTCGCAGACGTGGGAAAATTTGCCCAAGATACAAGCAATACAATAAGCAAAAAAAAAAGTGATTCTTGTTAACACAATAAAGGTATCAAATGAACAGGCAATAAATTGAGACCAGATAATTATATAATGTCGCTGGCATTAAGAATATATTGTATGTGTATATTCGATTTTAATGAGAAAAATAAGCAAGTGGAAGCGGAGAGCAGTGAAAATCCGAAATCCAAAAAGCCGCAAATTCGACACGCATTTTTGGTTTGGCTATCAAATTACCCCCACCCCCCCACCATCATCCCGCATACAAAAAAAAAAAGAAAAAAAACGAAAACGAAGACAAAGTCAACATTTGGCTCTAAGAGGGGTTTATTTTTCTTCTTTTTTTTTCTGGATTTGGGGAACCTCACACACGTGTGACTACAACGTTCGACATTATTTGTTGTCGTCTAAGCAAATAGGTAAACAAACAGAGACGGCAACAGCCGCCAGAAAGGGAGAGGTGTGTAAAACAGAGAGTTTGACTAATAAGGATTTTAGCACGAGCCAAGATGCGGCTTAAATCGAGAGTAAAGCACACCAGCAACTGCGACTCTGGCCAAAAGAAAAAGTAAATAGTGGCTCAAAAAATACAGTGGCCGCTGACTAAATATTGTACTATTAGCTTAGGACAGCTATCGTTTTACTTGTGCAACTTTCTCTAGTGCAAGTGATGAATACACTTTTCTAAAAAACATATAAAATATTTAGAAATGTATTATTTATACCAATTAAGTTAAAATGAAATTGTGAAACTTTTATCTGATATATACACTCTTAATTAGCTGTTAAAACTTATTAGAAAGATATATCAAGATATTCTTATATTTTTCATAACAATTTGAAATTATGAAAGAATTCATAAGTTTAGAACACAATCATAATTGTATATTTGATTCTTAATGGCTGATTTATAATATTATTTAAAAATTATGAAAGAATTCATAAGTTTAGAACACAATCATAATTGTATATTTAATTCTTAAAGGCTGATTTATAATAGTAAAGTTTCATTAAATAGAAATAGGGCTTTAAGATATTAACTATGTATTTATATATTCAACCAGTAGTGCCTAGGGAACAATATTGTAAGGGTATCCCCCATCATATCACATTGCAGGTAATACTAAACGAATGACCACTGTTGTTGCAACTTCAGACGACAAACAAACAGCGCAATTGAGCTGCGTTTGCCTTTTGTTGTTGCGCTAGCCGCTTGTTATATTCGCAAATGTTTGTCAATGTTTGTTTTCACTGTGCTTCGCCGATTTCTTGCGCTGCTGACATATCTGTGCTTACCGGATAATACATTCCTTGCGGAGGAAGGAAAAATGCCCCTGAGCCCCACAGTTTGACGGCTTTTTATGTTCACAGTGGCGTCGCAAATGATGTTGACTCCTCTCCCGTGTGTCTTGCCACTCAACTATTTCGCTGCGTGTACTTGCAGGGGGTTGACCAAGCAACAGGGGTAGTTCACTATTATATCTTTCACTTTATGCTCGGTTTGGCGAATATACCATTTGGTTTTTTATTTTTCAGATTTCAATTTGATTTGAATTTTTTGATTATTTATCTCGGTTTTTGGCACAATTTTGTTTCTCCTTCTGATTTTTTTCTTTATTTTTGAGATACACTTTGACTTTGACTACAAGATACGTAAGTCAGAAATTAATGAAAATAATAATTTTGGGTTGAAACACGCTTTGGCACTTTATGGGAAATTATTTCTCGGCACACGCAAAACTAATATATATTTTCAATGTCGCACGTGCGAGCGAGACGGGGCGCGACTGAGCGAGAGAGAGGGAGAGAGAGGGCGCGATATGTGGCGATATAAAGTACAAATTCTTGTTGAGTTGTTTTTATAGGGGTGGCTTTTATTTTTTGGCCCCCTGGGAAACTGACTGAACCGAACTGAAAACTCCCTGGATGTTTTAATTTTTCGAAACGAAAACAGAACCGAAACAGCAAGCCAAAGGGAAATGCGCAAAAAAGACGGCGCAAACGCGAGACAAAAGAGATGATGCGAAAGAGGCGAGCAAGAGAAAACGAAGAGGGGGCGGCGAAAAAGAAGCAGACAGTCACAGTAAAAATTGCCTAAGTTTGGACGATTTATTTGTTGGTTGCATGTTTTAATAATTTATTTAACTTTGAATGCACTGAACTTAAAAAGTTTGAGAACACTGACTATTTATTTGCCTGATATTTTAGTTTGTAACTTATTTTCCTATTGGTTTTGGATTTATCATTATTCGTTGTATTTAAAGATTTTTTGTAATGCTGAATATTTTAGTATAAAACTATTATTTGGTCAAGTAAGCTCTAGATTTCAAATACTCATTTCATCATTTCAAACTACTTTGGAATGGTAATCATAAAAGTGCTATAGCATTTTGATAACAAATATTTGTTTCACTTTCTGTTTTAATCTCAAATATAACATTAAAGCGAAACAGCATCAGCTTCATAAGAAAGCAGCTACTGAGTGTTCACTTTAAAGAGCGTTTTCTGTAATCTCTCTCTAAGACTTGCACTTCGTATGTGTCCACTGTATTTTTAGAATAAGCCTTTGAATCCCCGCCTTCGATTATCCACTTTATCGAACGTTGACTGTATTCCTGATGTCTGTTTTTCGATTTTTGATCACACACAAAGGGCTTGCTTGTCTGCGTTACTACGCATCCCTGAGATACTTTTCTTTTCGCGCGTCTGCACTTTTTCCTGCTCTTCCCTGCGATTTGGCTTATGAAACGAGATTCATCATCTGTTCCAATGGGCTTATGTCCGACTTTATTACCGATTTTATTACAGTCCTATATATATTTTCGCGAAAGGCGGACAAACAAAGCAGCTGAGAGAGCGAGATGATGTGAGTGGGAAAAATCGAATCAGAATCCAAACGGAGAGCGCAGCCAAAAAGGATGGCAGGATAAACGAGCAGGCGAAGCGGAGGCGGCAAAGGCAACAACACAGCAACGGTCACAAAAACATGTGCGCCGTGAATGAATTTTGTATTTTGTTGCTTTTGGTTTAATTCTTATTTCACACACACACACACACACATATATGTAGGTGCGATAGGATGCTGCGGGCGGGTGTGCGAACGAGAGGGGCATAGACTACGGACAGGCGAAAAAAAGAGAAATCACGTCCCTTGTCGTCTTCTTCCTCATCTTCTTCTTCGTCCGCCCAGCCGCATGGCATATATATTTATTTATAACTTTTCATTTCATTTCATCTGCGCGTTTTTCTCGCCTCCTTCGCTTTGGCTGATTTTCGGCACTGCACTTTTTGGCATTTCAAAAATAAACACAGGTTTTTCCGCTTTTCTTTCCCAAACTCCCCCCCTCCACCAACGCACGCGCTAAATTATTTCGTTTGTTGTATTGTACCGTTCTCGATTTTACTTTGTATATATTTATTCGATGCTGTTGCGTGTGTGCGTTTTGTTTTCACTTTCAAGCGTGCCGAATTTCCACTGGGAAATCTACGATTTTTCCGCTAATCCGACACCCACGACTTGTTGCGAAGAGCGAGAGAACGCAACTGTGATAACCGTTTTTTCATTTCATTTCGTATTCGTTTTCGTCGCTGGCCAGGCGTTAGTGCATTGCTCACCATTGCGTCGCTGTTGCGCCGCTGCCAAATGCGCTCTGTTGCTTAACACGCTGTTATCGATAAGAATTTATCGAAATGTTAAGCTATTTCAAAAGTTTGAAAATGGATTAAAATAAAAAAAAAAATGTGAAAATGTGAAAAGCTCAAAATAATGAGATTTCAAGAAGTTAAAAAAATAAGTTTAATGCTGAGATCACGCAGTATAAACATTAAATATCAATTCATAACTTTAGCATGATTATAACAGAGATAGTTGTTAAGATTTTTTATGCCTTTCGCGACAATTTTTTTGAATTAATTAT
This sequence comes from Drosophila sechellia, assembly GCF_004382195.2. Lineage (NCBI taxonomy): Eukaryota > Metazoa > Arthropoda > Insecta > Diptera > Drosophilidae > Drosophila > Drosophila sechellia. Next base: position 10,252,916 of record NC_045951.1, on the reverse strand, counting down.
TAAAAATTTCCATATTTTATCTTACATTTAATGTATTTTAAAACATTTCCTTCGAATTAATTTTTAAAGCCAAATCCCTCTTGCTTTACTGAACTCAAAGTATTTACTACCAAAATCCAGTCGAAATACCGCACTCTTAAATCTCTCAACCCGTTTTTGACCATCAAAAAGTCGCCTTCTGGCATTGTCTCAGTTCGTCGGAGAGATTTTACCCCCTTCGCCCGCTTTTCCACCCGTATATATGACCATCACATGGGCTCAACAAACAACGTTCCCCCCGAGGTCCGGCAAATCAAAAATGCGCCATCAGTCGAGTTGGACGGGGTGAAAATGGTGCTCCGTGTTTCTTTGGATGGCCAAAAAGGAGGAATGGAGAATTTTGGGATAGTCCGGTTGGTCCAGTAAAACCAAATCAAAAGTGTCAAGCCTCATTTTCGGTTGTCCGGAACAACGCTTGTCAAGATTGCATTAGCCTCATGTTGTTGGGCGAAAAAGTGGGGAGGCGGCAATTGTTCCCAGTACAGCTACACAGAGAAAAATAATGGTCACAAAGATATTAAAATTATAAAAATTATCGTACTTGTTACAGAACCACTTCATAAATTTAAGATTTATAACATATTTATTATGTTTTATATATTTATGGCATACATATGTTTTATTTTCACAGTGTAAAACTAGCATAGCTAACAAATAGTGGGCGTGGCATTCAAAGCGGCTGATTAACGCGACGGACAGCAGCAACAGCAGCAGGCGTCAGAGTTTGAAAGTGGAAAACAGCAGGGAAAATCTGGGAAAGCGGCCACCACGACGCTGCTGAATTTGAAATGCAAATGGGTGGCACACAGCAGCCAGAAAGAGTAAGCTGCTGGCCGGCCGAAAGAGATAGTCAGTCGTGGAAAGTGAGAAAATTTCCGCACTATATGCGAACCAAAAGGATGCACATGATACGGCCACATTTTGGATTTTCCGCCCGCCACCGGCATAAATGCAAAAGTCCACCACGGTGGCAACTTTTTAATCCCTTTTGGCCGGCAAATTGTCGCCAACACTCTGAAAAACGTAAGCCGAGAAAAAAGAGCAAAGGTGTCCGCGTTTTCCCCGCCATTTTTACACGCTTTTCCGCGCTTTTTTTTCGGCTAAGCTGCTTGAGGCAAGCTAAAGCATTCCGAGAATTCAATGCAAACGTTAGGAGCAAAATTTCTGCGGCAACCGATAAGTTATAAAAGTATCTTCAAGATGAAAAGGTAAATATGGGGAACACAAATTTGAGCGGGCGGTGCAATCACATTTAATATGCTTAATGGAAATGCGATGAAAAATGATGCGATAAGAGGGAAAAGTGGGCGACACTCACAGAATGGCTGTCATATAAAATATATATATATAAATTTATAACTAAATGATTGATGCATAATAATAACAGCAGTAGAATGATCGATTTTCCTATAATTTGAACTCTTGCATTTTTATATAAACAATATTGTTCTACTTAATGCTAAGCTAATTTAGATTTTAGTGCTTATATGATGAAAAATGCTTCTATTTGTTGCTCAAACAATTTTCATCTCGGAAAATCACCTTTTGACGCACCAGAATGCCGCATTAAAGTTTATGCGCTGTTAATGCCTAAAGTTTCCCGCAATCTGCAGTCGAGCGCGACTTGTGGAAAACTAAAGGAAAATGCCTTGCTCCTTCCCCTCCCCCCCCCCCCCCCCCTCCCCACTTTCCCGAGGGAGCTGACCTGCCTCTGAGTTTGATATATGTAAAGAGGGGAAAAGGGGGGAAATGCGGCCAACTAACCGCAAACAATAACAAACGATGGCCAAAAGCGAAACAGAAGCTGTTTTTGTTTCAGTTTCAGCATACACCTACACACGCCCCCCACTTCCACCGCCCACAGGGGGCGCGTAGGCCGGGGGAGGGCGTGGCAGCTGCTGGGGAATCTGTCGGGGTGCCATTTACAAGGAGCAAAGGATTTATGATGCCTGTTATCGCGCCCAGAACGCGAAGAACGCACAGCAGGCGAAAACGATGACAAAAGGTGCCCTTCGGAGGGGGAAAACTCCGGGGTGGAAGGGGGTGTGGGGAGGGGAAAACTCCAAGGGAGTGGCAGTGGCAAGGGGGCGGGGCTGGGAAAATTCAGCAATGGCGCGGAAAGCAGATAGAATCTGGCACGCAGCAAATAAAATATGCTCAGCAAAACAAAGCATACTTTTTCGGGGTCATGTGAATAAATGAAGATGGGTCAAGAAATATTTACAAATAAATGCAGATGTTATTGAAATAAATGTGGAATAAATCTAACAAAAAAAAGGATATTTTTAAAAATATAAGTTTATGCGCTGTTAATATATATAATATATTATATATAATATAATATAAAAATATAATTGTTGAAAAGCGATTTTTTACATATTTTGGCAATATATTGATTTTAAAATTGTATAAATATTTGCTTAGCTTTTTTTTATTAATTTTAGTTGCAAAAAATGCAGATGTCTTTAAAATAAATATGGAATAAATCTATTTGAAAAAAGGATATTTTTAAAAATAAAATAAAGTTGTAATTCCGATATTTTGGATTTTAAAATTGCATAAATATTTGCTTAGTTCATTTTATTAATTTTAGTTGAATGTGTAAAGTTTTTCATTTACTTTTTCTTCTTCTAAATTTTAATTTCAAATTTTTTGATTATATTTTTGGCAATGTCTTTCAAATTTTCAAAGTGAAGTCTGCTGTGATAAGCAGAGAAGTTAATGGCTCCAATGGGGGTAGAGTTGGCGTTGGTCTGAAAAAGGGTTATTTTGGTTTTCCGGTGGCGGCCATAAACACATGTGTTCACTTGTAGCGCAAATTGAAAAGCCTCGGGTGAGATTTTCTCGGCGCTCCAATTAATTGCGATTTTATGAGGTTATTTATCAGGGCGCGCGACCTTGAGTGCTGCCATCAAATCTGCATTAATTAAATAGAAATTTCGTTGCCAAAAAAGCAGCGATGGCGTCTAATTAAAAAGCCAAAAGCAAAGAGCCGTTTGCCCATTTAGCAGCGGCTAAAAGTATCTATTACTGCTCGCGCCAGCCTCCTAAATTAGTCAATAAATTAAAGCAGCCAGAATGTTGCTGCTTCCGCTGGCTCTTCTTTTCCTAACGAGCCAAAAAACCATTGCATTAAAAAAACCATTCATTAAAATGGCGAAATGTGGCGCTCGAATTTATGGCCCCAAATGGCAGCGAGACCTGTGCGTCTCAAGTGGTAAGGGCAAAAAAAAAATAAAAACTGGAAAAAGAAACAGAAGCAGCTTCTCCATTCGAAGTGGTTAAAATCTTTAACCGGCGGTTCGCCTGGCATTCCCATGGCTCCTTGGCTTTTCACCACGAGGAAAATGGGAAAACTAGCAGCTGGATGTGGTGGCTAGTGGAGTATCTGTATTACCTTTTTTTTTTTTTGAAAAGCAATATCAATTTTTACATGACTGAGATGACAATTAACCAGCGGTTAAAATGTTTATATTGGTTTTGCTTGTTAAATTTAAAAATAAATATACAAAATTAATATTTACTTATAAGTTTACGCATTTATAAAGTTTCCAAATGGATAAGAATATACATTTTATAACCCTTTTTTTCTGCCTTTTCACTTTTAACCTTCGTTTTAAGTTTGACCACAAGTAGTTTTTCTACTGAAATTCCTAAACAATGGGTATTTTGTTTGCAGCATACGATGCAGCTGCCCCACCGCATTTGGGTGGGGATTCGTGGAGCGATGGGGCACACAGGCCCACAGTTCAATGCGCTCGCCATGCACTCAATTATAATTTGCGAGCGACTCGCAGACAGAAGGACCGCCCATGGGACGACGATGACGCGTCATCAGGCCATTAGCAAAGAGCAACTCAGACATGTGTTGGGGCGGGGAATTAGAGGGGGAAAGGGGTGCTGAAATGGAGCAGGGGGTACACTACCAAAAAAATTCCAAACTAAACAAATCAGGCTTGAGTAGAAATAGAGATTTATGGCGAAATGTATAACAGTTTTTACAGATAAATAAGTTTCTAGTGCATCTTTTTTATAAATCTATATATCTTTCAGATACTTTTGTTAGAAATATGCGAATTTAAATATTAATAACAGAATTATGATAAGGATTATATGCTTAAGTAAGTATTTCTTTAACTTTCAGGATCAAATATGCTTCAACTGATTAAATTAAAATCATCTGCAGATATTTGCACTTTTTTCTGCACAGTTTCGAGCCCAAAATGTATGCATGAATTTGAAGAATGATAAAAGCCTTTCTTAGGTCCTGGTTTAGGTCCTGGGATTATTCCCTCGCATCTGCTGGTGGACGCCCACATCCTTTCGCCCATTTCCATTCATTTGGTTTGCTTTATGTGTGTGCACTAAGCTGCGGTCTCTTTTGGCTTTGCCTCGTTGCTGATTTGCGTAATATTTCTTGATTTCAGTCGGGCAGATAATGTTTAAATTTTTTCCTAGAAATTATATACAAGTAGGGGAAATGCGTGTGCCTTCAACTATCTACACACTCCGCAGGTAAAAGCTATAAAAATAAATACGTTGAGTTTCATAGCTAAAATAAAAGAAGAAAAGCGTAAAAACTGCAGCCACTAAGAGGCCTCCCTTAATGGATTTTCCACTTTATTTTCATCAGCTACCCACTTCCTTTTTTTTTTTGGCACTCGCAGACATAAAAATCTATTTGAAAGAGCCGTATTATTTTTGACTAAATTCCAAGGAGATACAATAAAATTCAATTGCAAACTTCGCTCTCGGGCAGCCGCAGAAAATGAAAACAAAATAATGAATATACTTTTCTTGGCCGCCAGAAGCTTAGAGAGACGCCGAAAAACTTGCTGCCAAGTTCTTTTTAGCCACAAGGGCGAAAAAATGGGTTGCTGCAGCAAACACATGTCAAATGCCCACTATCCCACACTTCCGCCCATTTCTCCTCTTGTATTTTTGGCGAAAAAACAAGTTTTTACTTCTAAAAGGGAATGCTTTTCGAAAAACTTGCACGGACAAATGGCCAAACTGCTTATCTCAACAGAAAGCCAAACAAAAAATAAAAAAAATAAAATAAAATCGCAGAACTTGGTGAGGAAGGGCGTTTCGTAAGGGGGCGTGGCAGTTGCACTAATGGTGCCAAGCAACCGGAAATGCCGCCATGCATGTCTGCCTCCATTTCGGAGGCTGTGTATCGTTCCTCGCCCACTTTTCCACCCAATTTTCCGCCGTCATTTTACTCGTTTCTTTTTCCCACCACCAAGTAAATCTTGATTGCCTTTTGCTGCAAGCCAACAGCACGAAAAAATAAAATGAACTATACGTTTTCTCACAATTTGCTACGAGAAATCTCTCTATTTGGCCCAAAACCACTGCTTTTAAGTATATATATATATATATATCCTCTTTTTGCTATGATAATTTCCGCAGTATTTTATACAGAAACAAATGGCAGACTGTCAGTTTGATTTTAAAATCAGTAACAGCACACACGGCAAAAAAAGTGAGGCCAACACGAAGTAAAAACGTGATGAGCGAATTGAAATTGACATCTTGGCCAGTTGCCCAAAAGTGGCCAAAAAGGAAGTCAATTGCAGAGATGACTCAAAGGCAGAATGGTCGCCAGAAATGCATTTCTCTATTTGACACTTTCAAATTTAGTTTATTTTACTGCAGGAAAAACTTCATATATATAAATTCATTAATTATAAAACGGCTACTTTGTTTTAATAAAATAAACTTAACATAACTGATTATGTTGTTTTAAAAACAAATGATACATATAAATACTTATTTAGCAAATTATACTTTGTTGAAATCCAGAATTTAGTATTATTACTTTAAATATAAATATAGTAATTATATAATAATTTCTTATTTTTTTCCTAATATTTTCTTCTATATATTCTAAGCTTTACGCGCTAAATAACATAATATCATGCTACATATTATTACTTATCATAAGCGAAATAGTTTGTAAAAACACAAAAAGGCTTTATTCGTAAACTGCATAATCAATTTCCTTTTTTCCCAAAAAAAAAATGCCCTCGTGTTTAGTAAAAAGTGTGAAATGCAGCTGAAGCTAATTGAATTTGCACACAGCCAACAAATTTGGGAATCTCTGTGTTGTTGGGCTTTGGAAACTAGTTGTTGTCGTTGGTGGGTCTGCTTATCCAATTAGACACCAAATGTTGGTGTTCGTTTTTTCTATTTGTTTTTTGTGTGTCGAGTGTTTTGTTGCAGTTTCAGTTGGCGGCATTAGCTCAAAAGTTGGCCCATTAATGGCAAACGAATGCACTTTTTCATTTTGCAGCGCCGAAAATTCCATTTCGTGAGTGAGTGCAAAAGAACGAGTGTGCCTGCACTGAGAGAAATAATACTGCATATAACAAGCTTACATAAGCTATGAAAAAAGCAAGAAAAAAACCTCGATGTTAAACAAAAAGTATTAAAAATAACTAGTAACTTTAGAAATTAAATTTTATATAAATATAAGTAGCAAAGGTAAAATAAATTCCTTGAAATTTACGAAAAACTGACCTTGCCTTAGTTTTAAAAAAGATTTTCTTTTTGATTTTCTTTCTGTTTGTATTGGTAAACAATATTTTGCTCAGTGTGGATGTGTGATTTTAGTGACTCTTTCTGTTGTTGTTGCTTTTGGTGGTAGCGGTGGCTTATGTTGATTTTCGATGTTTGCTTTTGGCCAGCCGCTGTCTACTGTCTACTACTCCTTTTTCGCCCCGCCCCTATCCTCATCCGCCCATCTGTTTGTGATTGTGTTAGCCATCCACAGTAGTTGGCCAAAAGGCGGTGGCGAGCGGAGAGGGGAGATTGGGGGAACCGGGCGCGAGGGGGCGTGACAAGAGGTCCTGGGAGCCAACAGAAGTTTGCACTTTGCGATGGCTGCGAACTGCGGCGGAAGTCAATAAAAGTTGGCCTAGTCCGTGGAACGGTGAAAAGGACGACTGTCTGAGTGAATTGCCTACTGCCACTAACCAAATTAGCTGCGATCGGGTTTCGACTTTAGGACAGTTGGAGTTTAGGCGCTAAAAGTGCACCAATACTCGGCATTTTCCGCGACTTTATAGGAAATTTAATTCTTGAAAATTGTATTTCAAGTAAAAAAAAAGCACAAAAAAACGAAAGAAATGCAGAAAAATGCCAAAATAAGTTTATAACAACCGTATAAATTTTATTTGAAATTTAATCAGAAATTAATATGAAAACAAGGGGATATTCAAAATAAATTATTAAATTTTTGTTATATTTATTATTTATAAAAGTTGAAAGTTTTTTCCATTTCATTACCGATAATTTTTAATTTAAACTATTTATGTAAAAGTTTAAATATTCAACAATAATTCTTATTTATAGCTTTTAAAACCATTCTCCTGTTTTCCACCGTAAAAGCTTTTAACAGAACTCTAGCAGCACTGTTTTACTAACAGTTACAGTGCTGCCCAACGAAACTTTCGTCCTTTGGCTGGCGCCACCTGCGCGAGCTAACTGAGAAACTTAAATGCAAAGCACATGGTGAATAAAAGATGAACTAGCAAAAGCCACAGAGCTTTCGCTAATGCGAATTCGGACAAGCGAGCCGAATTTGAAAAAGCGAGGCGAATTCGAAAAAGCGAGGCGAATTTAAATAACAACAAATTTAATCAAAAAATCAACAAAATTTAAACAAAAAAACATATTAATGTTGATATATTAAATTTCTTTGTTTATATAGACTTTTAATGATGATTTCTCATGATTAAAATACAAGAAAATAAGTGAATTATAAAGAAATAATAACAAATAAGCAAAAATAATTAAAACGAACCCAAATATCCTCATTTAGATTGCTCCACTCATCGTTTAGTTCACCGTTTAATTGGCAGCAACGATAAAAAATGCCCCAATTGCCTGTTATAGAAATTCCAATAATGGCGCCGCATTGAGTTTCAAATTCGATAGGCCAATCTTCTTCATCCATTTTTATATATTTTAACCACTAACCACTAACTAATTAACTTTCACTGATTTACACACAAAATAATAATTGTAATAAAATCACCACAGATAAACAAAAAAAAACAAATTAAATAAATCCATGAGTAAGCGATTAAAACGAACTGTCACGACGCGTCTAGAATCCAGAACCAACTAAAATGGGTAAAAGGAAAATGTAAAAAGCAAAATGGAGTTCGGTCGGCAGAGGCAGCAGCAGAGGATCAATGGTAAGGCGCGATAACTGCCAATTGTGTGCGAGGGAGCGAGTCAAATGATCGAGAGCAGAGTTGTTCTCTCCTACGCAACAACCGCATAAATCGGTACACGTGCGCATCAGTGATGGCAATTTATATATTTAGCTGGAAATCATATTGTTAATAGAATTGGTATTTTCTGAATTTTACTAATATATAACAACGGAATTAACATTTTTGATTGTTTTTAGCTTCATACTAAAATAAATTAAGCTTTTTAAATTCTAAAAATAATAAATTATCCTCAAAAAGATATATCCAGAAACCTGCCCAAGCTTTTAGCTATAAAAGAGGGGAATATTCAGCACTAGCAAAGTAACTGACGCACAAAAGAGCGCCAAGTTGTCTGCAAAATTCAAGTGTAAATGAGAAAGAGCGAAAAACTAACTGTAATTGTCCTTACATTTTGGTTGCTGGAATGGCGAAGGCAAAAAACGAAGCGTAATCCGAAAAAGTTTCAGTTTGAAAAAATCGTTCTACCTGCACGACGCGTTTAATAAGTTTAAAGACCACTTTGTGTCTTTAATTTATTCTTAGTTTATTTACCGTAATTCGCGATCGGTACCGGGAAGTGTTTGTTTTTTTTATGTGAAGTGTTTGTGTGAATGTGTGTTTTACAAAATATGAAAGTATGCAATGGAATGCATAAGAGCAAAGTGCTATTTATTTGCAATAATTGTGTAATATATGTTATTATTTGTCACATCAATTCCTTAAAAGTATGCGCAAGGTGGGTAAGTTTTTAGTATTATTTACCAAATATTTGTATTATTGGCAAAATTGGGTAGCTTTATAAAATATGGCCAAAAGAGAACGTAGATAATGCACTAACAGTGCATCGTCACTACTCAGATTACCGTTAATATTGATAATTAGTTAATAAAATCTTACCTCTCTCATATGAAATTCCACTGGGGGAACATTTCCAGTAACTTCAACTGCCGACGCAGACATTTGTTGTAATTGCGGTTCAATTTTGAAAGTGTATTATTTTCGTGGAGTTACTTTAGTTGCTCTCTATTTTTATCACGTATATATCAATACACAATCGTCACTTTATTGTATTATTTGTGACTTGACATTTGTCAGTTCTTTTTTAGAGGCATTCGCCTATTTTAGCACCAAATTGAATTCACTCCGGGGTTTGCCGAGATTTTTTTCGTTAGGAAGTACAGTTATTTTTGTGGCTTTTCTTTGTGTTCTTGCTGTTCTTCTTTTTTTTTTTTTTGTGGGCTGAGGGACGTGTCGCCACTACGAAATGCCGACGTGATTTTCCTAGCGGTAAATCCCGGGTGGGCGTTTATAGAGTGGGCGGGGCTGACCTCTGGATTCTAGCACTTTATTAAGGGATTTTGATTCGTCCTCATTTCTTGTTTATGTTTGAGTTCCTGGAAAAGAAAAGACAACAAGAAATGGGTATTATTTGAAAACAGATTATTTTATTTGTTGATTGCTACATTTTCTGGTCAATTTGTTACATCGTTTCAAACATTTAGCTATCTTTTAGGAATTTATTTATACGCATTTAAGTTTTTATTATTGCACAATTGGTTCTCCAGTTTCCCAAAATTATAATAATACTATTGTTCACTTTTGTAAATTTTCAAACTAGGCAGGTAATCAATTTTCAAACGACTTGACAGGAATTGGTTCTACGGAAATTCGCTTGATTGGCAGATACTTTTAGATTTTTCCACCTGACAAATGAGATTGCCCGGAAAATACCGGAAAATGGGTGAAGCACACAAAGCAACAGCAAGAGGACAACAAAAATCAGGTTTCTGAAATATGTAAAGTCGGGAAAAGTAGACAGCTAAGTTTATTCATAGGAAACGCTTGAAACATAAGAATACTTTACTCTTCTTTAAGTTTCATTTATTCAATTGAAAAACCATTAAATTGAAAAATGCGAGCCACAAAAAGCCAAAAATTTCTTCTTCGTTTTTCCCATAAAAAGCGCATGCTGCTAATTTTCTCATATTTTTATGATTTATTTCATTTTGTGTTTTCGCTGTTCACTTTGTTTAAATTCGAACATATCAGTTATCTTTTGTTTAAATAAAAACACCTGTCATAAAAATGCTTTAGCTGCAACGAACAGAAAGAGGACTCGAAACAGTTCACAAAGCTAAAAAATTAAGCAATTTAGAAAAGCACTTTATACTCTTACAATGGTTGTTTTGAAAGTTGCAAAAAATGGACGTAAATATGGACGTAATAAACTATTTTTGATCAGCACTTATGTATATTCTTAAGATCTGTCAACTAATATTATTTATCTTATTTATCTTTCCGATAAGTAATATAAAAAATATTTGGGGAGCGCATGAACATTATTTTTTTACCTTTAAAAATCTTATTTCAAATAAGATTCAAAATTTAATTTTAAAAGGGTGTTTTGTATGATATATATGTTTAGAGTAGGAGATTGCTAACTAAGCGCCTCCAAAACTGCTGCTGACACATTTGGCACACGGTGGGTGGTTCATCAGTCCACCCACTTCGCCGCTTTTCCACCTCCTCAGCTAGTTTTTCCTGCGCCCACCGCCCACCGCCCACCCGCCCGCTCATTTTCCCACACCCAAGCATCATGCTACATTGCTAATGTGTCCCATTTGCAGTTGCGAACCACTGAAGCTTAACACGTTGTCTACGCAGACAAAACGCCCGGGTGCCACGCCCTTTTGGGCCTCTAGCCGCCCACTCAGGCGCTGAAGAAGAAGAAGCACAAGCATTGGCAGCTGCAGTGTGCGCTTTAGTTTTTGCTTATCAATGTGTGTACAGTACAGTGGAGCCTAGATCATAAACAACACATTGTAAAAATCTTCATATTTATCTTCAAATCTTCAAACATATTAATTCCTAGTTAAATCAATAGAAACATTATCCTTAGCAATTAATACTTTTTATTGCATACCTTAAACACTTCTACTGAGTGATCACTGTATGCGTCTGTTGGCACACATTTGCGATTGTGAATGTGTGCTAGTGTGTAAAGCTATTCAAAGTTGCATCTGACTTGAACCCCCGGGGAGAAATGGAAGGCAATGCAATCCCGGTGGTAATTGTCTCGTTACACGCTGCTTGTTGGCAAACATTCAGCGCAAACAGGCACACGTACACAGGCTTCACTGTACCGAGGCGCTGGCGGAAGCAGCTGCCAACACCCTTCCCATTATCGCCAGCCTTTTCCCAGCACTTCCTTCCATCGAAGCGCCAGTTGGCTAATAATTTATTTACAGTTAACATTTTATAAGCCCAGGACATCCCCCCCCCACACATACACACACAAACTTCCACACACACACACGCACACACCTACACACATTCAATGCGATTGAGACCCCCGGCTGCCATTTGATTTCACAAATATTTGCAGTCAGCTTTTGCACTTTCATTTTTCCACCTTTTCCGCTAGGGTATGCGGGAATTTTCAGGGATTTTAGAACTTAAATATGAAAAATAACTTAAAATTAAATAATAAATTATGCCGTAATTACAAATTATCACAAAGCTTTATATTACAAAACTGGATAAATTCTAATTGACATTCTTCATTAATTACTTTTTTTTTTAATAATATTTCTTTTTTCGAATATTTTTATTTGTTTTTATTTGTTACCATATAGTCCAATAAGATAAAAGATTGTTTAGCCAATAGATACTTTGAGCATAAATTATAAATTATAGACATCTTAGATTTACACCCTCTTATAAGAAGAATTTGAAAATTTTAATAGCTGATATTAAGGGTATTTAAACTTCGATTTGATTGATTTGCACGACGCAGCTGGATTCCTGGGATTCCTTCGCTTTCCTTGATTTTCCCCGCTTTTCCGCCAGCAACCGCTGACAACTCGAGTGCGCCATTTGCCATTTCAGCGTTGATGGTAAGTGAAATATGCACAATTTCCGTTTACCATTTCACCCAAGGAGCGTGCGGGGAGTGGGGCAAGAAAGTTCTGGGAGGATATGAGGTAGCAATGTTGTTAGCAAATGTAAAATGCAGTTAACTCGATATACCACAATATAATCCCAGCCCACCAATTTGGATTTCGCGAAAGCCATGGAACCATTGAACAGGTGAATCGTATTACAACGGAAATAAGAACTGCATTTGAATATCGCGAATACTGTACAGCAGTATTTTTAGACGTATCCCAAGCATTCGACAGAGTCTGGCTCGACGGCCTAATGTTTAAAATTAAAACATCCCTACCCGAAAGCACACACAAACTTCTAAAGTCTTACCTCTATAACAGAAAGTTTGCAGTGCGGTGCAACACTGCCACTTCCACTGATCATACAATTGAGGCTGGAGTCCCCCAAGGCAGCGTTCTTGGGCCAACATTATACCTCATATATACAGCCGACATCCCTACAAATAGTCGCTTAACGGTATCCACATTTGCCGACGACACAGCTATCCTTAGCCGTTCAAGGTCCCCTATCCAAGCCACAGCACAGTTGGCACTGTACCTCATCGACATTGAGAAGTGGCTCTCTGACTGGCGAATAAAAGTAAACGAGCAAAAATGCAAGCACGTGACGTTTACGCTAAACAGACAAGACTGTCCTCCGCTCTTGTTGAACAACATACCACTCCCGAAAGCAGATGAGGTAGCATACCTAGGAGTACACCTTGACAGAAGACTCACATGGCGCAGGCACATTGAAGCCAAAAAAACCCAACTTAAACTCAAAGCCAACAACTTACACTGGCTCATCAACTCTGGTTCTCCGCTCAGCCTAGACCACAAGGTCTTGCTCTACAATTCTGTATTGAAACCTATCTGGACCTATGGCTCACAGTTATGGGGCAATGCCAGCAACAGCAATATTGACATCATACAGCGAGCACAATCAAAGATCCTGAGAACCATCACTGGGGCACCGTGGTACGTTCGGAGTGAAAACATCCAAAGAGACTTAAATATCCCATCAGTTACCAACGCAATCACGGAACTTAAGGAAAAATACCATAGCAAGCTTTACACGCACCCCAACCACCTAGCGCGAGGTCTAATCCAGCTCAGCAGCCGTTCCCGACTCCGGCGAAAGGACCTACCAACCCAGCGAATAAATTATTAGGGCCGCTTAATCATAGAACAGTTGGAAAAATAATACAACTGTTCAAAAAATACTTGTTATAGTTAAGATTTTTAAACTTATTGTTAGTTCTTATACAAGAAGATTCAATAAATAAAAGAAAAGCAAAAAAAAAAAAAAAAAAAAAAAACTCGATGTGTGTGTGTGTGTGTGTGTTGTGTCTATACATAAATGAATGAAAAGGGCATTCGTTTAACAGGATGTGCAGGAAAACGCCAGGGGAAGAATGAAAAAAAGGGGAAAGACCACCACCGAAGAAGCAGCAAGGCAATGCAACAGTAAAAGTTGCCATCAGTCGTTTTCAATAGCCATTGCGATGGACTAGGATTTTTCACACACCCGGCCATTTTCACTCTTTTTTCCGAGCCGTGAATGGAAATGCACTTCTAATGGCCATTCTGAGCAGACAAAGTTATGCTCGCTGCATTTTCCTTTATTTTCCTGCACGAGTTTTCCACATGTGTTTTCCATCGGTTGGAGGGAAAGTGAATGTGATTTGCATGGATTTAACAAATTGAAGTTGTTGCGAATGGTGTCGTACAGTCATGGTTTGCTTATCGCACTGAGATCCAAACTGAAATTGCTGGCCAGGGAATTTGGAAGGTACCTAGATTGCATTTAAACATTTTCATTGCTGTTTTTTTTTATATTTTTAATGAATAAATATTGAATTTTGAACTGCAGCTAGCAAAATATGGAATGGCACTTGGAAAATCAGAGGAATTTTTTGATATTCTAAATTTTAAACCATTCCTCTCTCATTTTTATCCTTGAATACTTCCTTTTGGTCGCTTATATTGTTCATTTTAAATTCATCATAGAGTCGTAACCCCATGAACTTTGGTGGTCGAAGCCCTAAATGGCCCAGAAATTCATTTCATTGGTTTGGCAGCAAACAGAACGTGGCAACTTTGAAGGATTTCGCCATCGGTGGCAAAGTTGCAAGTACATTTTTGCTTTTATGATGAACTTTTGACTGGGGCTGCCTTCGTCTGGGTGGTTTTATTTATTTGTTTGTTTGTTTGTTTCGCTGCGTTTTCTTTTGGCACTTTTGTTGTATTTTTACTTTATGCGCATGAAGTAAAACTTTTGTTGTTTGCATTGTGCTGCTTGTTTTGTTTGTTCAGCACTGTGTTCCATTTCGCTTTCCTATGTTTGTTCTGCTCGGAAAACTCTCGAGCGAATAACCCAAGGCTACGCATCGAGGAAAAACAAAACAAAACGTTTCGCTGTCACGCGTAAAATATTTCCATAAATTTCGCCCACTCATTGCATGCAACGTGACTTTAAGGATAAGAACTCCAATTTCTTGATCCTTAAACCGATTACGGTATTTTCTGGTCGACAAGGATAAATTATCAATTTAATAAATGAATTATAAATGATTTACTAGCTCTGGCGCAATTTATTTCGAATGGCATTAGTGTACTACAATTAATTTCGCTTTTTTAAATGCTTGCATTTTAAATTGCATACAACCATTGTAACAAAAACAAACAAATTACGACTAGCGACATAAATCAACATTTTTTAATGTAATAATCCAATGTGTCATGAATATTTATTCTAATTTGTAGCTAATTAAAATGCGTAAATTTAATGATGCGTAAAAAGTAAACAGCTGGTTTTGAATTATCTGCAATTATAATGTTAGCCTGGAATTTTACAAAAACTGCGGAAGTATTCAATATTTATTTAATATTTATTATTTAAGATAACTAATTTCGTCTAAAGAGCTAATCTCCACTGTACTTTGTCCATAGAATTTTTGGCAACAAGTTTGCACGCTGCGTTTTTATTTTTCTTTTTATGCTTTTAATATGGCGACTGCGGTGCTCGTAAATTTAAGCAACAGAATTGTTTGAACGCCACGACGAAGCTGGGGAAAAATTCAAGGAAAGTTGGCTAACACGCGTGCTTAGGGTGAACCCGCTGCGCCATTTGACAAGAAAGTGGGCCACCCCAATGGTGCAGCTTTACTCACTTTGGGAAAACTCTGCCCTCTGATGCTGAGAAATCGCTGCACGCTCTATGTTATTTAATGTTTTCCCAACCTTTGGCATTGAAGTGAAAAATAGTAGCTCGCTTTTTGGGGCCTTTCTACAGCATTTTTATGAGTGATTTAATGCGGGAAATTGTGTGTTCATGTGGGATGTGGCAAATTGAATGGGGAAAAGGGAACATTTAATATGGAAATTGAATAAATTGGTTGACATTTTATGACAACATAAAAGATACACATTTGACTGGAATTTTTTTTCACGATTGCATGATTGTTTATTTGAATTGTGGTGCTTGTATAACTTGTTTTTTTTTTTATTTTTTATTATTTATTAAGTGAAGAATCCGTACATTATAATATTGTATCTTAACATCACATGGTGCAGAAATATTCTTAAGAATTAAAATAGATCAGAGTTCAGATATTAAGTAGATCGTTAGATACAAAACTATCTGTACTCATACCAATCGAATTTCCATCTTAGGCAATTTCTTGAAAAATATTTCCAATAAAAACTTGTGACATTTTGCCAATTCCTTTTGTTTGGATCACATTTGGCTATAAACGAAATGAATCTTTTATTTTAACACAGCTGATGCTGCACATTTTCCGAGCTTCAACATTGTTCTTGGTTTGATTTTTCCGTTTCTTGATTAGGGGGAGGTATTCCATTCCACCCATGGGAATTGCAGCTGATTGGTTCTGTGCGAGGTTTGTTTTTCGGATTTTTTCCGCTTGTTTATCTGTGGCACAAAACGAGGAAATCGAAAAAGCAAACGAGGAAAAGCGATCGAAAAAAAATTTGATTATCCTGGCGGGAGTATTTTAATTTGGAGCAAACTGAGAAAATAGACAAAAACTAAAGCAATTTCCATGCCGAATGCTTGGCACCTGAGGCTTGGGTGAATTTTTTTTTTCCTTAATTTAGCCGCAAATATTTACGCAGAGGAAAAACGCGCGCTGGCGCGAATTTTCTTCGTCTGTTATGTTCACAAACTTTGGCCATTAAAAACATTTGTTTGCGCATCAAATTAAACGCGTTGGCAAGCCGAGAATCGCTTCGGTTTGTCTTACCATTATAATTGAGAGAGTGGCGGTATTTTTTGCGAATCAGTGGGTGGGAGTTTTCCGCTTGCACTTACCCACACCGACGAGCACTGCGGGCGAACTGAGTGCGTGGGAAAGCCAGAGTTTTGCTCGAGAGGCTGAGAGCGCGTATAACAGTATTACCGCTCTCTTTTCCCAACGGAAAACTCTCTCTCGCAGCCGCTCTCTGCTTTGCTTCGTCGTTAGCTTTGTTTACATTTACAAATTGCTGCGCAGGATTGAAACATAAAAAGTTGAAAATCGACTCGAAAGCAACTCGAAATACCCTTTTTTTAATTTATATGTGGTAGCTTAGTATATTATTATTCTTATTTATTAGGTTATAACGAATGCATAAATGTTGTAAATGCATAATAATTATTAATAATATTCTCATTAAATACATTTGTATAAGTATAAATTGTTTTTAAGTGTTTCCATTGTTTTCATTATAAATAATGCTCAAATGAATAGAAAAAAGTATTATTATACGAATTTTTAACCTTTTTTTTTATTTTTGTTACACTTTCATTCCAAAGGGTACAAACAACATTTTATTACTTTTGTTTTTCTTCCATTTCCTCAGGTGGATTGCTGTAGTTTGTTCTACAGGTTCACCGTTGTTGTTGGCATTTTTGTTGGTTTTTGAGGTTTATCGCTTGGCGCATAAATCGTTTGGCCAGTTGTTGTTGCTGGTGTTGTTTTCCATGTCAACTGCTTGACCTTCAATTAATTGCTGTGCTCTTCTGCCTGACATTGAAACAATTAACGCTCCATTCCGCTTTTCCGGCTTTCCATTTTCGCAGTATTCTTTTTTTTGTTGTTGCCCTGATTGAGATGGAAAACTGCATTGGGTGGGCGTCGGTCAGGGGTGAGGGGGTGGTGCTGTGGTGGTGCCAGCAATTAGTCTTTGTTCGGTGGATTGTTGCACTGACACCATTCGGTTGGTGATTTATATTGTGCAGGATGTCAAAGGACTGACAAAGTCCGTAGTATTCTTTTTAGCACCCGTTTGGGCTTAGAGAAAGTAATGAAAGTGGATAAAATCGGTAAAGGTGGGTTGTTTAATTAATGAATATAACTTTTTTTTGGATTATTTTAATATCCATCAAATTCTAAAAGATTCAAATGGTTATCCTTGGACTTTCATTATGAAAGGTGATCTTTTCCTTTTAGTTTTTTTTTATAGAACTATACTTCGATAAACTGTGAAGTTACATTGTTTCCAACTTAAATATTCGACTAATTAAAATAGGCAAATGCTTTCAGTTGTTAACCTTTAATATTTAAATTTCGCCTTTGTGGAAGCTCTGCAACTTGCATATATATTTCACCAGAAATCTTTTTAGCCATCGTCCTGCAAACAACATGCGGTTGGGCAAACATTCCCCAAAAAGGTGGACAGCCGAGGACAACAACAACAAGAGTGCGGAGAACAACAATTTTAAAGGACAAGCAAGGATGGAAACTTTCTGGGATAAAAGCGTAGTGACCAGAGGACTAACACATGTCACAATTTTGTGTAAAAAATGTCTTAAAAATGTCCAAGCTGTGCGCACTGTGACAAATTTTTGTTGGGAACGCAACGCACACAAGTAGAGCCATAGACGCAAGGATTTTGGTAGCTGTCTGCGTGCTTTTGAGTTTAGAATCCTTGAAAATATGCAAATATCCATTTACATACAAGAATACAAGGACATAAGTGATGACAATTTGGCAAACATGAGTGGGAATAACAAGCAACTTTAACATTTACATACCGGCATCTGATACGACCAAATGCATAAGTTTGAATATGATTATGTTCGAAAAAATGTGTTTTCATTATTTGCTGCTGTTAAGCAAGCAAGTCAACAAACTCTTAACCGCAATCGATCGATATAGAAATGCAAAACCGCAGCGTATAACGAATAATTGTAGGAAAATCCGAAATTCCCTTTTAATTGAGTTTGCTGCAGCTGAAGCAGTCCATCATTAGAGGCAAAGAAAAACGAGCGAAGGAGTCGAGGAAAACTGATGGAGAAATTTTTTTAGCTGGATTAAGTGGATATGCAATGAATATTTCGTTTTTTCCTCTCTCAAGAGGAAAATGGAGGAGCGCATAATGAATCTCAAAGAAGGGGAGCGAAATTTCTAGTTGGGGCGCAATATCTTAATCTTAAGTCTTAAAAAGTCTTAAAAATGGACAGACATTTGCCTATCATTTCAAATTTAATTAACTTAACTTGAGCCCATTGACAAAGGCTAGACATTTTACAAACTAATTGGAGAATTCTTTAGAGAACGAAAAGAAGGATTAGGTAAAATTTAAGATATTTTTTATCAAACCAATTAAATATTGTAAATGTAATCCCCATTTAATTGGCCATCACTTGCAACGCCTTCTTTAAATTTATTTATATTTCCCGAGAGGGAGAATGCAATTTTAAACATGCGAATTCAAAGAAAAACCATTTCTGGTCTAACCATACTATAATTTTTGTCTCTCTACCATTTAAAAGAATATTTGCATATCTCTGAAAATACGAGGTAACACAAAACAAGCAAGATATGAAATCAAATTATTGTTTTCTGTGGGCACAGATTTGGTTTTATATTACAACCAGCTAGAAGAGAGACAATATTTGGCCACAAATTTTTAGACAATGTCAGATGGCCGCAGGCGCAAAATTTTAATTGGATCATCTGGAACAAAAGGAAACGAGCTGTGGTGTGCTGGGTTTTCCAATGTGCACAGTATATATACCTTTTTTTGGGTCCCTGTCACATAATGAGCCACATCAGGCTAACGACTTTTCCTTCAACCGACTATACATAGATAACCCAGAGGTGGTGGAAAATTCTGGTTGGCGGGTTGACGCAACTTTGAAGTGTCGTAAATGGCAAAGCAACAACGGCGAGAAAAGCAACTAAATCTCCCTCGGGGTAATTCGCGTTTCAGTTTATTTCGAAATGCGGCTAATATTCACAACGAGAATAACAGCATTGCGGTGGGAAAATGTAAAGGAAAAGCTAAACAAAAGTTCTGTGCAAGCCACGTCGCCAAAATAAAGGCATTGGAAAACTGAGGAAAACTTTAAATTAAGCTTAACCAGCGAGACAGTTGGCAAAAAATTTGTTAAATGTTTCTAATAAATGTTGATGCGCTCTAATTTTTACATTTTTATTCCATAAAATTAAGCAACAAATGTTTTTTTAAGTTTGAATTTAAATTCAAAAGCTCCTACCAAGGTAAAAAGAGATTTTCATGTTAAATGAACAAAACAGATACACACGAAAACATCAGAATACAAGCAAGTTCCGCACTTTCAGACCCAAACTAGTCAAATTTATGGTCCATTGTTGGTCCTGAAGTGAGTGTACATTTTCAATTTGGCTTCCAAGGGGAAGGGGGGCGAGATTTCCCTGTCAAATCTAGCAAGCCGGGATGACTGGAAACTTTTTGTGCGACTGCTTCCTGTCTGGTCCTTGGACCGAGGAAAAAGTCCGGCCTGAAGGAGCGCTGCATCCGGCGGAAACGAATGCGACATTTTGGCCAACTTCCACAAAGTGGAACACCCTCCAGAGCGACTTCAATTATGCAAAGAGATTTGCCATGGCTCACACTCACAAACGGTCAACATCTCGGCTAAAAATTTCCATTTAATTTTCATTATTAATTATGCAATTATTTGATTATTTACACTGACAAACGGTCAACATCTCGGCTAAAAATTTCCATTTAATTTTCATTATTAATTATGCAATTCAGGGGGTCAGCGCAAATGTTTACTTACGGCCAGATGCTTGCTCATTATGGGCAAACCATTTCTAGTTTATCTTTCTCCTAGGGCTATTACGGTAATAAGCCAAATTGTGTATAAAGGCAGAAGTACGTCAAACAAAAGGAAAATATTCTTAGAATCATTAATCATTTGTCTGGGGCTGTTCAAAATATCTACCACAAAGTATGCAAACAATAGACTTCAACAGAATATTGAGTTGAAGCCAAATTCCCTGCTGAGATTGCAACCAACTTATCGGCACAGCGAAAAGGAAATATTCCCATTTCACTTCGATATATTCAAAAGGCAACGGCCTTCGAATTGATAAACCAATGAAATCAAGCCAAACTATTTTCCCAATTCCTCTCGGGCATATGGCGCCAAAATCAGTTAGCATGCCTGTTATTAATAGGCCAATCAGCATAAGCAGCTGATGTGTTGATAAAGCCCAGGGGCGGAAAACTCGGAAAACAGAGGGGCAAACTCGAAGGGGGAGAAACTAATTCACAGACCACGGAATCGTCAGTAGTCGTAAATTTAGCCAGAGGCTAGAGAAAGTAAAGCAAAAAATTGCAGCCAATGTAGAAGCGAAAATTGTCGGAATTACACAAAGCAAATATTAAGTAGCCGCACTGTTGGCTGGGAAATATTGAAAATATTTCCTTAAAAAGCATTTTTGTTATAAAAACATTTTATAAATATTTATGAACGAATTTGATGTATATGTTTTAAGTAGCAATGAATGAGAAGGTTCCTAATGTATGTTCATAACAAATAATGGTTATCAGCCAATTTGTTTCCGTGTATATATGGAATAGAGTGGTGAGGCATGAGAAGAAAACTACATGGCCCGCCCCGCTTATCGCTGAAAGAAAATCAGCTAGCAAAACTACTGGCCTTAGTCGAAGGACTAGAGAATGAAGCTGAAGGAAGCGAGCGGAAGTGCTCGAAAAAAAAATGTGTAAAGCCAAAAGAATGCCAACTCGCTCTCTACACAAAACGCCCACGAACAACACACAAAAGGCCTGGAAGGAAGTCAAAGGAGCCAGAAGGAAAACCCAGTGTTGTGGGCTTTCATGGATGGAAAATGGATAAGGGGAGCGGTAGGATATGGCACAGTATGATAAATAACAGATGAGCAAAGGGTGTCAGCCTGGTTGCTTCATGTTGACTCAAGGGAAAAACCGGGAGCCTTAGGTGAAGGGAAGAGTTCGGGAAAATTGGGTTCTTGCTTATTGAATGTATGACATCGCAGCAAACACTAGCAGTGCATTCATAACATGATGGGTGCACAGGCGACACACTAAAACCAAATTAATTGAATATTAAGAATCAGAAATTTAAAAATGCAAGCACAAGGAACAACTAAAAAAAAACAGAAGCATATTGACAAGACACCAGCTATTAAAATAATATATATATGACTATTTTTCTTTTTTTTTAAATGGAAAATAAATCTGACTTAAGATCTCATTCCATACCAAACACTTGAGGTTACCAAGTGATATTCAAAGCTTCCTTAGTTCCTTCAATTTGCCCCCACATTTCTGGCGACATTACTTTTTGTCGCCTGGGAAGAAACAGAAAAGTGTATAAAAAAGTACTCATGTTGAAGTGTCCGCAGGACTTTCTTTTGATCTCCGTCGAAAGTTGCAGCTTGTGGCGAAATTTTCCCAAATACATTGGCTGTGAGAATGCCATGAATATTAAATTGCGATTATTGCCACTGGCAATGTGAAGTCAGTCGTCTGACTTGGCAACGTTTGATGGCATTCGGGTTTGAGTTTCCCGGCATGTTTGCGCAGATGTTTCCCTGGTAAGCCACTACCAAGGCTTCTCTATCGAATTCAGATTTAGAGATAGACCCTCCTTTGGTACTAATTAAGTGCAATTCAATTAAGTCCGGGCATAAACCGAAATATTTAAACTCTGTCACATGCATACGTGGATGTGAAATCCAGACTTTGCCTCAGTTTGTCCCCATTTCGGTTTGAGTTTTGGCTTCTCTCCATCTCACTATCTCTCTATTTGATTGATTAACGGCCTTCAGCTGGGCGTGATGTTGGGGGCGGATAAGTGGGTGGATAAGTGGGCGTATGGCTGGGAAGTGGCATGGTAAAAATTGGCTCGATGCTCTCAGCTTGATGTGATTGAGAATTTGATTTATTGGCAGCAAACTAAGTTTAACCAACGTCAAAAGCATTCAACCAGATGGAAGTTGACACTTTGCTTTTCGACATGCAGCAATACACAGTGGATATTACTTTTCAATTAAATATTCGAACTTTTAAAATATCTAATATTTTCACATCAAAAGCAGCAGGCTGTCAATGAAAAATCAATCAAAGTCAGAGGTAGGAATCACATTTAAACTTCCGAATTTTATTTTTCGTATCTTGTATTTTTAATTTGTATTATTCTTTGGCTATTTATCACAACTTTACATTATATTTTTAAGCACTTTTTTCTTAACGTTTCGTGATTTAATATTCTTTTGTGTTGAAACAAAAAAATTGTTTCAATCAATCTGCCAGTAAAAAAAACTTTGATCAAGTTATCAGAGTGCAGATGTGAGCCTGGTGGCAGATGTGAAAAACTTTTTCCTTGCGTAATTAAAAGGAAAAAAGTAAGAAATTAAAAAGCTGTGAAAAAGAATGGGCAAAAGCAAATCAAATTAAAAAGTTACATGCTCCACACACACATAACCCGCTCTCTTTTATGGCCTTTAGTCTTCAAAATCCTGGCTAGACCTACTGATTTTTCCTCTCGGTTTTCCACATTTTTCCCGGCCACTCACATATGAAAAGGGCGGTGTATATTCTAAGCCCATTGTGTTCACTTGGCTTTTGTGGCTCAAGTTCGAAAGCGGCTTTGTCGTTGGGGCACTGTAATTGAATTTGGCCTTTTGTTGACAAACAAATTATTCTTGACTTAACCAGTGAGGCCATAAAAGAGTGAAGTAAATTATGTTAATTTTTCGTTGTACTCATGGCACTCTTGGCCAGGAAAATGCGAATTTAATTCGGTTTGTGTACAATCCAATATATTTAATGGTAGCCAACACGCCCGCACATGGAAAACGAAATAAATTGAAAACGTTGCGGCCTGAACGTGTGGACAGGAGCAAAGGACCACAGGACCAAAGGACCAAGTGACCAAAGACCAAGGCTTTTTCATAAGCGAATATCTGTAGATAAATGTACAAAGGTCACGTGTGAAGCAGTAACTGCTGTCCACTGGATAATGGCGAAAATGGTTAATATCCGTTCGCTTGGAAAAATGCGAGACGCACATAAAAATGAAATAAATATACATACAAGACCATCGCGAGGAGAGTGTCGTTCGTTTATTGCGCGAAAGTATTCTTGTGTCATCGGAAAAGTATTTTAATGAAATTTTAAATGCCAATCAATGGAAAATCCTTATAAGCCGTAAGAAGGGAAGCCGGAACTTCCGCCGATGCTTTTAATACTTCGACGAGTACAAATACTTTTAATTGGCAATCCGAAACGCATATTAACCGATTGTCGATTTGTTTACACAGCTTTTAATAAACTTCCCGGCAACTTGTCAACTTTTTCGCGGCTTGTGGCTTTGAAATTTTAAGGGAGAAGTGCAAAAGAGCAAGAAAATCAACACTAAAATAACTTAACTTTTCAATTTTCGAATAAGCTTAAAATTGTTACACACATTCAAATATGTATTGCAGAAAGCAAGAATACATTCAGGTTTAATATCCAACCCATGAATGTGCTGCAAGGACCACCTGATCCTTTTACCAACCGCAGGATACACACGAACTGGCACACATATCGACATTGCCATCGCCTTTCCTCGGTTATTTATGATAATTCAAAGTAATATCCCGGAGCAATTTCATCAACAAAGACACACGGCTGGGAGCGAGGTGAGCTCTTGTGGATATGCAAATATCCTTTTGCCAGCCCAGGATGCCCCCAAATCCCCCCCTCCCCCCGAACCTGGCCCCCCTTTCATTTCAGCATTTGTGGCGAAGGAGGCCTTCCAAATGGGTGGAACGTGTCAAATGTGTGAAAATTGGGTAAATTTGCTTGTCTAATTGGGAGGGCAACGTGTGCTCGGCTAGTTATTATTCGTCCTTGAGTTCTTTAATTTGGCCAAGGGCAGGTGTGCCTTTTAGACGAAAGTAAAGAATTGAATTTTTGTTTAAAAGCTATATA
Organism: Drosophila sechellia; assembly: GCF_004382195.2. Classification (NCBI taxonomy): domain Eukaryota; kingdom Metazoa; phylum Arthropoda; class Insecta; order Diptera; family Drosophilidae; genus Drosophila; species Drosophila sechellia. The sequence goes on along the minus strand of NC_045951.1, from coordinate 10,228,483 downwards.
TATTATACATCTCACAAGAAATTTGACAACTTTGGACACTCCACAGGTTATCTTAACAAAACGTTCTGACATTGGACTCTTACACAAAAGATTATCTGCTGTGCACTTCTTAGCAATTCGGCTTTGATTCCGATCGGATTACGCCGACTGCATTTTCAATCCTATTTCACTTTTGGTTGGCGGGACAGGCCATTTGGTAGAGGAACTGCGCCAGAGTGCGAGTTGGCCTGCCTGTCATGTACTTGGCGGTGAGATAGGGTACCAGTCCATACTTGGTTAGCAGTCCAGTGCCCCGGGTGTCCAGATGAGCCCAATCCACACAGGGTACCAGTTCGTGGAGCACCGCTGCCGCCAGACAGGAATTCGCCAATCCACGACCATCATTGCTCAAATCGTAACCCATTTCGTCGGTGATTTGCTTCCTATAATAATTCCACAATGGCAAACGCCAAACTCGATCGCCAGTCAGAGCTCCTGCGGACTGGAACTGCTTCCAGATGTAATGGGAATTGGAGAATATACCGGTGGCTCCGCCGCCGAAAGCCTTCTTCACACCTGAACCCAAGGTGGCCACATCGACTACCAAGCGGGGCTTGTAGGTGCTCTGTCCGTAGAGCAAGGGATCTGCCATTACGACGACTCCGGCCTTGTCCATATCTCGTACAGCCATTGATTTGTGATTCATCAGGGTGATTACATCGCCAGGCTTACAGGCCATTCCCGATGGCATGTTCTCGCACAGCGGGAGGATGCAACAGATATTGATGGGCAGGGACAAGGCCGCAACGCAACGCATCATGGCCACACAGGATGCAGCTCCCGACATGCAAGCCCTGTACTCCTCCATTCCCCTGCATTTCCTCAGATTCATGGCGCCCGAGTTGAAGGTAATGCCCTTGCCCAGGAACAATATGGGCTTGTCCTCGGGATTGGTGCCGCAATAGGTGATCTCCATCAGAACCGGTGGCTCACAGCTGCCCTTGGCAATCATGAGGAACGAATGAAGACGCTGCTGTTCAATCCACTCCATGGTGCGGATTTCCACGGTGATGCCACAGGGACACAGTGCATCTACCGTGGCCTGGGCAAAAAGCGTTGGTGTCATGCAACAGGCAGGTGTATCACACATCCGGCGAGCTAAATTCTGAGCCTCCGCCTTGAAGACACCCCGGGTCCAACCTTCATAGTCCGGAGATTCGTACAGCTCCAGTTTGGGGATGTGTGGTGCCTTCCTCTTGGAGTTCATGTCACAATACCGCCAAACGGCCAGAACGGCACCCTCGGCGGCCTGTTCGGCATAGTCCATGCCATCTACAAAGACCTCCGAAACGCCAATCTCTTGCAAGGATCGTGCTCCAATTCCAGCCGCCACGCGTACATTCTCCATGCCCTCATCGAGCATTTCCAGTTCGTTGAAGCCGATGCCCTCGAGGCCGACACCAACCACTGCCATACTGCGAAACTCTGGATCTATGTTGTTGAATATCTTGCCCCTGCCCAAGTGGCCCGTGATTTTGCTCTCGCAAACCATCTCCTGCAACTTGCCATGCAGCCGATCATTGATCTTTTCGCCAGCTGGCGTCAGCTTTGGGTCATTGTCGTTCTCCTTCTGATAAACACCGACCACAAGACCCTTGGAGGGCTTGGGTTCACCACCGCAGGCGGTACGTATTTGGATCAAATGGGACACGGGCAGACGACGCTGGACTACTGACTTCAGAACGCTTTGTAATTTGTTCATTTTGAATTCCTATTAACTTGTCTGCTCGGACCAAATTTAGTTACTACTACTGCAAATTTCGTATTCACTTTCGTTATGCGGCGTATTCGCGATTCAACCGTTTATGTGGCAAGCAAACAACTTTTTTCACGAAACATGAAACACAAGACACGAAATACGACAAAAAATTTTGATGAAAACTTTACTGATTTTTTTCTATGTTTTCCAAAACGGGACTAGGTACACGACACTTTCGAAGTATGAGTTTGACTGAGGCTTGTGTTCCAAATACATCAGGCAAAAAAAATTATCAGCCAGAAGTTGATTTCAAGGGCTGCTTTGCAAGGGTATTTCAAATAAACTTTTTTACACATTTATTAGTTAACACATTTATAGTTAAGCCCGTTTAATCTTCAGATTAAATTTGTATAAAAGTATACATAACCCAAACTGAATATTCATTTCATTCCCAATATGATAATAGTCTACTTGCCATTCAAGTGATGAAATTGATTCCAACCAACAGCTGTTTCCTCAATTATCGACTGTATAATTCAAGGTAAAACTAATGATTTAAGCGCCTAATTGAACGCAAAACTTAACCAGCTCGTTAATTCATGCAAATGAGCTGCATTGATTATCTGGATGATTAACGGAATGAAATGGAATTCGTTTGATTTACATCAACAGAATGTCTGCCAAATTAATAAACTCTAACTAGTAATGCGTTTAGTGGTAACACATGCCCACATTATTCCCGTAATTGGTTTACGCAGATAACCATCTAACTAACTAACTAACTAATAGGTTTAATTTCAAAGTGCAATCGATTATTTTCAGTCGGTTTATAACTAGTTTTTTGTTCATAGTACACGGTTGAATGAGTGTAATGAAAAATAAAAGTTTTGCTTTAACTTTTATATTGCTGGCATATATATTGTTTCATTTGTTTTTATAATTTAAGGAATATTGGGTATTGATTTCATTGCGCTTGAAACCCTATTATTTTACTGAACAACTTTGAATAAAACTAATGATTTAATGATATTTTTATAAGTCCATGAAAGAACGCGCATTTATAGTTCCCTTATTATACCATTAAAACTTTTCCTATAATCGAATTGAAAATCACATTTCCAAAGCACTTTTGATGCTTCCTTGGTATCTTAAGTGTCTCACATGCTGTTTAAGCCAAAAACAAGAAACAACAGCAAAGTGTATCTGTAACTCTAAGCCCAAAGCAGTTTTCACTTAAAGTTGCTGGCAATATTTGTTGTTTTAGTTGGGTTAGCATTTTGCAGAAATTTTCGGCTTTGGTGAATCTGCAGGATGCCGCTCCACCGGAACCATGTCATAAAATGGTGTTGATGATGTCTGTCTGAGTGTGGGTCCTTATGTGCAGCCCGTATATATATAGTATGGTGGTATTTAGGTATTAGTGTTGACAACATTTGCTGCCAACAATTTCATTACCGCCACATTTAAAGTTTTGCCAAGCACACATTGAAAATGAGACAGCAGAAGATACATGGCCTCCTAAATGGTGGCACTGCAAAAAAATACCTATTGCTAATGGGGAAGTTTAATCTAGAGCGCCATATATGTGAGTAATTTGGAGATAAAATAGATTGTGCTTATCTTTAGGGTCAAAATATTTTCTTAAATTTTCTTAAAATTGAGGGCCACCAATTATTTAGCTCGGGAAATATTCTCGCAGTGCACATGTATGTATGTCCTTGCAAAAACTCGCGTTCAACTCTCGCTTATGACTAAGCCAGCCGGTCGGTGCTGTTTCTATTTGTACAGCAGTCAGGCCATCCATCCAGCCTTTTGACCCATGAACTCTGCCCTCTGAAGTCCACTGGAGAGCTCCACCAGAGAGCTCGTTATAAATGGAAAACTTTGGCTGCTTTCTCAAGTGGTTTTGCTCTACTATTTTTTTCGCCCCCCTATTTTTCCGCACTGTTTTTGGCTGTTGCTTTCAGTTTTGCAGTTCACATTTGATTCGAAAAAGTTTTTTGCGCTTGTTTATTTTACTTTTTAATGAGAGAGACATGTCGGGGAATCGAGATCGCATGTCCATGGTATTTGACGATTAGCCATGTGAAATGGTTGGTCAAGTTCCTGGGTTCCGTGGCAGCGAAAACTTTTCTGGTCTTATATATTTGGGTTATTTTCCTGCAGGACCAAGTTCCCGGAAAAGTTTCACGAGGTACGAAGAGGTGCAAGGGGCGTGGAAATTTGTCAAGTGGCAATTTCAACCGGTGGCAAGTGTCTGTGCAACAGTTGAACTCACATTCCACTCATCGCATGGAGCGGTAGAATGATATCTACTTGTCTGTCGGTCTGCATAATATTGATTTCCCCAGCTGGGCGCTTTTCTTTTTTTTGCATGATTTCCAACAGGACTTATGTACTTATCCTTGGTCCGATTCCGGTCCTTTGGCAATCTTCAATCTCGTCCTCTAGTGGCTGACTGGATAACACACAGTTTGAGTGTTTTTAATTTCTACTTCCCTTTAGTAGGTATCCGCATGAGTGGGATACTGAGGATATCGAAAGTCACTGAAGGACGCATCATCTGCCATTTGAGCACTGGTATTTTCTACTTTTTTACTTTTTGTTTTTGGTTTTTTTGCTGCCCTTCTGGCCATTTGCATTCATTTGTTTGCCATTTAATGTGGAGCAAGTCTGTTTGCCATTTTATTGAAAATTGCTATCAAATGATTGCAGAATATGTCAGTGCCATCGACCCGTATTTTATTTATTTCTTGTTTAGTTTTTGTGTCCCAATTTTGCGGCTTTTTTGCATCTCTATTTTGGTTGGTTTTTTCCCAAGTTGATGGTTTTTTAGGCAGCTGACAAAAACAGGTCACCGTTTTTTTACGTGGTTTTCATACTAAAAGTTTGCCTACAATTGCTTGTTATATAATGTCATTTGAATGGAATTTCTCTGTTTTTTTTTTTAAGTAATGTGAAATTTATTATTATTCAATTGTTGTGTTTCTAATATTCTTGAAGTTATACGCCTAACTAAAAAAGCATTCGTACAATTGACAAACTAAATAAAGCATGACCATAAAACCATAAATTAACAATTGTTGTAGCCATTAAACAAATGGTTTGGTTAGTTTCCAAAAAGCACTGCGAATATGTAGTCCCATTCATTTCCTTTCAGTTCCCTTCTAATTGCTTAATAAATCGGTTAAACAAACTTTCTGCTGAGCTGCTTAGTCCGAGTTTGCTGAAGTCCTCTCTCTTTTTATCTCGCTTGACTAAAGTTCGGCAAATTCCGAGCAAATATATAAATAATTGAGTTATTTGAGGAAGGACGACGAGGAAATTGGCTGAAACGAGATGTTCTCATCACTTAAATTGAAGGCAAATATGTAGTTGGATTTCCCCCATTCCGATTTCCCATCAGAGGCAAATTGAAAAGTTGCTAGTCTCGAACGAAAATTTGCAAGAGGTTTGCGGAAAAAGAAAAAAAAATGAACGAGCAAATGGCAGGAGAAGCCAAGGGAAAATCCTGGCTAACACATGGGTGTGTGTTAGTCACAGAAAGTTGCAGCTTAGTTTGGCCAAAAGGGATAATTTACCAACCATCCCCTCATTGGCAGGCAATCAAAAAGTCATCCTGCCCTGGGTGTATGTGCATTTATTTGATTTTTTAATTGAAGATTAAAGTTAATTGAAATTGATCATTAGTGTGATTGATTGAGGCGACGACCGTTCTATATTTTCCTTTCATTTCCCTGGCATTTAAGCCGATTATGGCTAAGGCCCAAACGAAAGCATGCAATATGCCTGAGGAATTCCATTCGGTCACGATAGCCCCCAAGAAAAATGGCCCATGACGAAAATCTACTTGTCATCCACTTTTCAAACAGAGAGTCTGTGAAAGAGACGGCAAGATTGAGTGAGATAAAGAATTATACTAATTAATTTAAGAAGCTTTGAAAATCTGTTTGTTCTCGCACTTGCGGAAAATTTATATTTGGAACTAGAAACAATACAAAATAGGCAAAGGATAAGGAAATGTAAACAATTAGTCAAAATATTATATTTTTAATCACAACTAATTATTGGTTATGATAATGTAATTTAAATTTAGGCGTAGAACAAATTAATTAATGTTTTGTGACCAATTTAAGATGTAGTTTATTTTTCAAAAAATGTATTTACAAGTAAGCTTTAATTAAAGCCTAAAAGTGTGTATTATGTAAAATATAATCCTGATGAGGCAGTCTAAGTTTTTGACAGTGCAGCGGAAAAAGCGTTGACATTTATTAATGTTAACGCATCAACAACAATCCGTAACCCAATGGAGTGGGCGTGGCATAAGCTACACAAGTGGAATTAAATACGCATTTGCGATGTCAGCTTCACAGTGAGCAAAAGTGACTTTGAAGAGCGCGTCATAAAAGTTTGTAAAAGTCTCGGGTGGGTGGATAAAGAGATTTACCCAGGCCACTCTGAACATAATAAAAATGTGAAGGTGCCGGGTCGTATTATGAAAATGACATTAAAATGGCAAAAGGATCATCAGGAGTAAGATAATATAAAAAACGCTAGAGAGCGAGTCTCAAATCATTAAAGTGGATTGAAGAGGCAATCACAGCGATTTACCCACTGCTCTTAAATATCTCACTGCAAGTGCCCAATTTCAACAAAATGGCAATTATTTCCGAGCTTGAAACTGCATAGAGAACTGAAACAATTTGCTGGTGAAGCAGTACTCAGCATAAGTAAATAAGTGGGTAGATATTTCTGTTCTTGGGGGTTGATGGAATCTTAAGGGTGGTAATGGAAAAATTACGAGACTGAACCATGTCATCTAGGATATTTCTCATAATTATCTACCTTCGTTTGTTATAATCAACATTTTCTTTTATTATAATGTTAATAATAAATTATATTATAATTTAGGGGCACATCTTACACATACTTCGTAACTTTTACTTGGGAGTTATTAATACTACGCAGAATAATAGTTCAAACTGTAAGTTAGTTTTCCGTTTCTTGTTTTTCACACAAAAAATTACAAAAGTTGAATTTTTCACACCGAACCAATGCCTAATCCCATGCATGTTGATCCTGCGAACATAACTCATACGTACAATATTATTTGTGGTTTTTGCGCTGCATTTTCAACATTTGGCGCCATTGGCGATTTGACGCGCAAATACCTAAATCAAAAAAAAAACCTAAAAAATTTCTTTTTACTGTGTCCTGTGGCCACACAAGTTATGAAAACAAAAGGAAGCAAAGCAAATGCAGAAAATCAGTCCAATAGCGCCCAAAAGTCTGCAATTGTTAAACTGTTATACGGCCAACTAAGGTCCAAGACAGCATCACCGAAAACTGTGCTACGCGCAAGGTCAAAGTGCGCATGAGCGAAGAGAGCCAAAGAGATGTAAGATGAAAGGGCGGATGCAATGGGCAATAGCAGTGGCAAAAACAATTTAACTACATGCGAAGCAACAAGAACAACAGCAAAAGGCCATGGGGTTTAGGCCAAAAAACGTAACAACGGCCTGACCTTCACCATCACCGCAGTTCTTTTTTCAGGAAAAATATCTTATACATGGTGTATGCCACTTTGAGGCGCGCTTGTGTGGGTGCGTTTGAGATCTGCTTTTGTTGGCTTAAATGTTTTCACGCTAAATGGAGCAGCAGCAGTAGCAGCAGCTACAGCGTCATTGTGGCGGCATTGATACGCTAAAGTGGAACCACACGGCGCATACTTAATGGGTGCGTATCATGCACTCGACAAAATAAATACAAAAAATATAATATTCTTGTATATATATAATATGCTTGTAAAAATGTTATAATTTAACAAAGATAGCAATCGATATATAGTGTATCTCAAGCCAATTGAACAGATTGTTAAAAAATCCTAACATTTTCAAATTATATTAGAAATTAATAGCTTAATTTTATTAAGTTTTTTCTTTTTGTTTTCCATCATACAATAACCTATTATTTTCTGCCTTTAGTTAGAATTGTAGCTACTTTTTTTGTATCTACTATATGTCCTAGTGAACCTGTATCCCTGCTCGCATAATGATGACAAGAGATCAAGCAAAATGAAAAGCAATTCATCTCTCGTGGAAATCGTATTCAACCAAATTATTGAAATTTTGCGGAATTTTCGCATCGATTTGCTGATTTTCTGTGTGCAATTTGAATGCGACATTTACGATGTGCGCTGGTTCAAAAATGTTTGTTGTCATTCGTTTCGGCATCGCTGGAAATATGCTGGGCATGATTGATGATATATCTGATTGAATGGGGCTTTCGACGAACTGCCTGATAGATAGATGGTTCAAAATGGAAGGACTAGCAGCAGGTGGCAGCTGCCAGTATGTAAGTATCCTTCGCTAAGCGGATTTCAACCAGGCCTTTATCATCACAAAAGGAGTTTATTTCTTTTCTGTTGGCGTTTTTTTTTTGTTCCATGTGGTCTACGTGTGCGGAAAGTTTACTGTTTTTCAGAAGAAAAGAACTTAAGTAGGATTTTTCCATTTCCACTTTTCGTATGCTAATGCAACGGGGAAAGTGGTAAAGAGAAGCATTTAATCAAGTTTATGTGGAATAAATTATATTTAGACGCTTTTCTTTGAAATAATGGCTACAGCGTTGCCATTAGGCTTATTAGAAAAGGGAAAAGAAGAAAAATGAGAGGAAAAACCACCCAAAGAAGTCAAAGCGATTAAGATGGATGATGCCCGAAAGTGGGGAGCATAATAAGACAAATTATTTGGAGGAAATGAAAAAAGGTTACAAAAGGGAAGAAATAAAATACTTCTCATTTAAAATAATAATTAAATAAATCAATATTCAATACTATTAGTATATACTGCTTGGCAATTCAATTTAAAAAAGCTAGTTTCAAAAAAACCATTAGATCTCTGCATACTGCAATGTACATTTTTGTACAAATAAACTGTGACAGAAATACCCACAAATTACATGCTCATAGAATCTCGGAAACATATCGTGCACATAAATTTCTGCTCTATTTTATTGAAATTCTGTGAGGAACGTATGTGCAATCTCTTCTAATTTTTTTTTTTTGTTGAATAAGCATGAAAAATATCATGCTGCATATTGTCCGAAATATAGTTTAGAAGTCTTGTGCAAAAATGCGATGTCGCCAGTATGCAGAAAATATAAAAAAAAAAATACATATCAGACACAACAAAAATGTGGCTCTTCTCATGTAAATAACTGCGAATGGAGCTGTGGAAAAATAGTTGACAAAAAGTTTTTCATTGGTTGGCTAAACAAGTCAAGGCTCGGAGTTTTTTAAGTAATTGCTGCTTATACCAATTTACGGTGCAAGTTTTCCCTTTGTAAGGCGAGATAAATGGGGGTGGCATGTTTACGCCCCATGATTTATGGCGTTCATTTTTCGAGGACATTATAAAAATAAAAAAAATAAATAAATAATAAATAAAAACTTTTTGGTGGGTCAAAGTGAAAGGAAGTCAACAAAGATAAGAGAGAAAAAGTTTGATTTTGTGTGCCATTTGTTTATTGTTCTCAATTGTTGTTAAATTTTGAACTTGTATCAAGTTTCATCTTCACACGTCACGAAATTTTAAATTTTAAAAACTTTTTAGTATTAAAATACCCTATTTTTTTAATCCCAATATATAGGTATTCTTTTTTGCGTAGCAATGTTGTTATTTTCAAAGACATCCTTGTTGCATAAACAGAGGACCGTGAAGTATTTAGCATACAACCAAAAAGTGGGTTCTCATTTTTCGCTCGCATATTTTCGCCCACAGCTTTTATCCTGCAGATGACGGAAGTCTCAAAGTGACAGACAATTTTAGCCTTAACAAGAATAACAGCAGCACGCTGAAGTGATGGAAACTCTAGCCACATGTGCGCAAATATTTTTTCCTGCTTCTGGCTTCTTCCGTCAGTGCCTTCCAGCCTCAGTCAGCATTATAATGAATTACATGCGGAGGAGATCCTTGTGCCGGGAATCCGGCAATCCTAGCCGTCATCAACATCGGGCAACAACTACCTATGGAAACCATTCTGAGCACTCGCTTAGCTTCCTTGCCACGCTTTGTTGGCTGCAGCAATTTTACAATTGACTGTTTCTGCTGTTGCTATATGGGGAAACTCCCCGTTTTGCAGTGGAAACCCCCTCTATTTAACGGGAAACGGGGTGGCGAAATGGGTGGGTTTGTAAAACGCTTGACTTGTTTTACGCATTATTTACTTAGTTGGGATGCTACCTCATGCTCCACATGTACATGCACGTGTTTGTATAAGCTCACACAGGAAAAACTGTTGTAACAACTTTGTTATTTAAATTAAAAAGTATTATATGATTTACTAGAAAATTTCTAGAGGCTTAAAGTCACTGAAAAGACGTCTTAAATAAGGAAATTGTTAATTTTTGAACATACTATTGAAGCTGAACCCATTTCGCTCAGTGTTGCTGTGCGTCTATACCCTTTTAGTTGTCTTTGAGCGTCCATTCCGTGGGGGATAGGGGCGTGGCAAATGAACTAGTATAAAAGTAAGTTTGTGGCAAGCAGCAAAACGTTTGGTTACAATTAATTTCGTACTCTGCGCTGGGTAATAAGGGGATATATATATGTACATTTGTCCAGATACAGGGTATGTGGGTGCCATAAGAGGGGGGATTCTGATGCCCCTTAATGTGAGCAATTTCAAATGAAAACCGGCCCCGGAGTCCTGTTGCTGTAAAAGTATTTTTGCTGGCATTTCTACCATTATTTGCATCTCCAGCTGGAAATAAATGAAGGGTAAACGCAAATCGAAATTCCCTGCCAGACCATCAACAATGGAAGTCGGGCAAATAAGAAATGGGAAAATTACACGAATATCAAATCAAAATTATCTTAACCTGGCGCAGGAGATGTTTTAATGCCGGACGTAAAGCGCAAAAATGGGCAATAAAAATGTTTTAAATGCGTTTGGGAAATGGCCAAATTCTCAAGATATCTAAGCGGAAGAATGGTCCAATAAAATATGTACAAATGGGATACATTTTTATTTCTGTGATATTTAATAGCTAAGGCTTACTTGATCGACGTGCTTGCGAATCGTGAAAAAAAGAATCCGTTTGCTGTCCGAATTACTTGTGGTAAACACACGAAACAAACACACGTTTTTGTGTTTTCTTTTTGCTTTTGGCACAAGATGCTAAATGACAGGCGGCTTATGCAACATTTATTTGATATTGTATTAAATATTTAACGCACGACACGACAAAACACTTTTGCCTCATTAATCTAACGCAAACAAGAGCAGCGGGCAGAATGACGAAAAGCTGCTAATTGAAGCCGGCACAACTAAATACACAGTGCACACACAAAAAGCACACACAACAATCACAAAGGGACACTAAGCCTTTAGTCGTTGATTGATACGGATAGCCCAAGGAATTTGAGGTTTTTCCCTCTGAGGGGGTGGAGAACATGGGGTGGTTTCTGAAAAATTTGTGAGGTTTTCCTGTTTACACGAGAATTTTACGCGACTTGCCAATGGCGAGGCGAAAGCGATGAACAAAAGTTTTTCCGTCCTCACGTGAGCACTTGCAAAGGGAGACTGAAATTTTGCGCAAAAGAGCCTGTAAGTATGCAGCAGCCTTTGCCGTATAACACTACAGGCAGTATAACAGTTTGATGCTTACTGGAGGGATGGGAAAAATGTATATTTTTAGTGAAAGAGCTCTTTATTGCCACCTGATAAAAGGTAGCATAAAATTTGGTTTAACGCACAACGACCTTCGGCATCATCAGCATAAACTTGACCAACTATTTAGCCACAAAAAAAAAAAACAGAAAAACCAAAATAAATAGTATAAACATATGTGTTCAAGGCATAAAACCATTTCCGCCAAATTGCCCAAGCCAAGTCGCACAATTTATTTTTATTTGAACTCCGAGAAGTTTATGGTTTCTTTTTTCCCTCCGACGAAATGCTGATTATTATGATTATTTACTCAGCCTATTTGTGTGTGGGCGTTTGGTTACATAATTAGGCCATTAAGTATAAGTGCCTGAGTCTCTGATTTCAACATTTCCACGACCCAGCATCACAAATCGATCAGGCTGGCAAACAAATTCCGCTCGACAAAGAGAGGCAATTTTTAATGGAAACAGAAGGCTATAAGGAAAACGTATTTTCAGCAGTAACTTTTCTTTGGCGGAAAACGTAATTGAATTTTTATTGACATTCTAGCGGAAGTGGAGGTGAGGACAGCTGTCACTTGAGCGACGAAGTTGCCTGGAAATAAAGCGCAACTATTTTGTAGAAAATGACCGGGACAGTAAAAGGAAGAAAGGACGAAAAGTCAGAACGACGAACGAAAGCAAAACCAAAAATCTAAGAAAATCAAAAGAAAATTACAAATTTCGTAAAATTAATTCCTTTTTTTTAAGGCCTCTTTAAAAGGGGATTGAGCAAGGGATTGCCAAGAATAGCCTAATTAGGGTTGACTTAAGGGGAACGATGGAAAATTTTCCGCAGATTAAGCTCGAAGATGCTCAGCGAAAAATATTCAAAAATAACAATTTTAAATTCAGAAGGAGAGAAAGCAAAAACGGAAAAGGGTTGATTTAAATGAAAACTGTATTCAGTACTTTTTAAGATAGATTTTTTTAAGTCATTTTTGTAAATTTGTTTACTTATACTTTGTAGATATTTTAACTTTATAAATGGAATTCATACATTGTACTCCATTCGTAATGGCTAATAGATAAGTTTCTAATTACACATATAATTGCTTTTCTATATGACGATCCAGACCAAGTTCGCTTACCAATTAAAGTTCGACGAGGGCATTTGTCATGACTATCTGCATCATAATATGCCACTATTATCATTTACAGCCACCCGCTTTTGTGGGGCTCCAATCGTTTTTCTCATTACCAGGAGACACCCTCGTCTCTGGCCGGTCATTAAATTATTTTATATGGCACATTAAAAGTGAGCATAAACACACAAACTCCCACTGGCCCTTACTTTCTCTACTATACGAGTATATGTATGTGTAGTAAGTGAAATGCATTTGCAGTGGGGGGTCATAAGCCAAAGGCTTATGTGGCAAAGTAGGAGAAAGGGGAGCGGCGTCTGTCCGAGTGGCATTTCCATCTGCGGCAGGTTCTATTTGCTATTATTATCATAGTCGGAGTGCTTGGGCGGTTATTATTGTTACCACTGAGTCTGCTCGCCGGCTTCTAAGCAATTATTTAAAGCACCACAAGGACGGGAGAAATGCGGGGACAACTCTCCCTTTCTCTGTCCGCGGGGAAATGAAGGCAATGTCCAGTGTTGGCTGCAGAGATTTCAATTTAAAAACGAGGCCAAACTGCTGGGCGAAAAGCGAGGGGGGCTCCACACACGTGTGACCATTCTTTTTTATGCCAGCACAGCAGGTTCTTCAAGCACTGTTACAAATTATATTTTTAATTAATATTTATATATATTTTTATATATTTATTCATTCATTAATTTATTTAATATGTAACTTGCAAATCCGTACGAAAATAGTCATACATTCAAAGTCAAAATTTATTCCATGTTTTCAAATTAATTGGTTTCTGTTGCATTAGCGGTCGGTTCTGTAAGAAACAAAAATTTTATTTAACTCTTACAAATAAATGCACTTAGTATAAAAACTTCTTTTTTTCCGGTGTACCAATCACCTTTGCTGTCCAGTTTCGTTTGAGCCTTGTTGATTGCGTGCTATTGTGGCGAGAGATGCTCACATATTTATTTACAATTTAAATTCAGTCAGTAGCCCCGCCCTTCTGAACAGTTTTCGCACCTGTCACCCTTTTGTGCCTACTTAATTGTCGCAATCAATTGGGCCAACAAGAGGTTAAAAGCTTAATTTCTTACCTGTTTTTCGTATGGATTTTGCCAGCAGGCAACGGATCTCTTTTAAAACTTTTTTAAAATCGGTTCTCAGTTCGATTTTTGAAACAGCATTCTCCGGGGCAGATTCAGAAATCTCTGGCTTTATGGCATCATCGTAATCAAAAAGAGAAGACTCTGTATCGTCCATAACATTATACCATTCCAATTTTCTGCGTATGGCTTGTATTATTTGTCGTCTGGATTGGCAATCTTTACCGGATAGATCACTAGATATTTCTAAGATGTCATCAATTTTTTGAAAAGGTGATTGTACATATTTCTCTTGTTGAAATTGATCCATCTTTATCATAATATCCGATAGAGTTGCACTTAAATTATAGTTTGCAACAAGACATTGGAAAACAATGGCCAAATTTGGCTCGTCTTTCGCAGTCATAGCCTCACATCCTGAGTAGGTTTTGTTATTCATCTCACTGCCATAAGTAAAACTTATAAATTGCAACACGACAAGAACTAGCAACATCGTCTGTCAATGATGAAAATCAAACTGATATCAATTCGAACTTGTGGAACTTGTGGCTCCATTTCTTGTTAATTGATTTTGTACAGTTAGGCATATTAAATGTGTACGAGCTGAAACATTGGGCGATGCTCTGCTAACTTTCAAAATAGAGCCATAAATTTTATTTGGCACTTGTGAGGTTGCAAACTTTCGCAAAACTTGCAGCTCATCCGGGTTTTCCCGCGTACCAGAGTTTTGCCAGCTTCACTTCCTTTGTGGCCTCATTTGCTGCCAGCGGCCACCATAAATAATCCATACAAATTAACGCAGCCGTGCACACTTAGCCGCACCTAAAATAAGACTAAAATAAAATAAAACCAAAAAACCACTGAGAACATTTTAATCGACACAAACTCGCTGGGTGGTTTAAAAAAAGAAAGCAACTGCTAAAATATATATTTTTCGGTATAAAAAATAGCGCTTAAGCTTTTCGCATCCTCCAAACCATTTTAGGCAGCAGGCTTTTTGGGCAAGCAAAATTTATTGTTAGCGGAAGTTGTCTTTAATGGCGAACGCGCAGCCACACCCACAAGCCCATTGAACCCATGGATCCCCAACATCAGGCTGTTTCTTACCCCCAAACTCCCCAGCCATTTATTCAGTCCGAATTAAGTTGACCTTCAGAGCTGCAAATAATTTCAACTCATTGAGTTTAATGTCCTGCGCCGTATGGGCGTGGCACAGCCATTTATAAGGTCTCTGTGCCACTTAAGTACAGTCCGTTTCGTAAATAAATATATTAGGAAATGAGTTATTATAATATTAAACTATTGAATTACTTATTCTAACTTATAAGCCTTAAAACAGATTCCTGTTAGCTCATTTAATGGATTTTTAAAACCAAATCCATTGCTAGGATATGTACACATACTTCAATGGAACTAAATTAATTCAATATGATAAATCTTTGAATTTATTTTTAGCCAACCTTATAGTTGCGAACCACTCTGTATATTATCGCCCAATAATCGCATGATTTATGGCTAACAATGGTCAGGGCAGTTCTTTTCCTTCTTGGCTCATAAATATTTTGCCAGTCTGAATTTGTTTTCTTCCACTTTCGTTCATATTTTTGTTTCCAATTTTTCGTGTCCCACAGCTTGAAAATTGTATTTTAATGTGGGAAATGGGACACACACTAAAATACACAATATTTGGCCGTATTCAAGATGTTGGAAGGACGCTAATGCGTTTATAAAGTGTTAATATTTAATGGCAGCTGTGCAGATGACTGACTTTCTTCTACCTCCTTTAGTTTATGCATATATTGTGATTTAAGCTTATGAAAAAGTGTGCCACGCCCTATTTTATGGCTTCGTGATGGGGGTTAGAAATGGGCTAAAACAATTTACGAGTTTTCATGAGCGTTTTGTCCGTCTGCGAAAATGGTCGTAAATTTAATTGCCGCGATTATTGCTGCGAAATTAGCGCAGATCAGAGATAATCGCTAAGCTTAAGTTTACGACAGGAATTTACGACTTTGGCATTGTCATGTCACATTAATTTCAATATTTAATGTAATAATAAACTTAAATTACTTGAAATACATTGAAATAACTTTAATGTAATTTATTACTTTAAAAACTTAAAACCATTAATTTCAATAAGTTTCTCTTAATTTAAATCGACTTCCGTACACATTTTTAAAGTCCTTTGACAATTTTAAATTTACTTTTGGGCCTCAAAGCGAGCAAAATTCCCCAATGGCAAGGGCAATAATTTATGCTAATTCGCTTGACTGCCATGCAGACGCAAAAAAAAAAAAAACCAAAATGACAATGACTTCCTGTGGCCGAGAGTTTTGCACACACACAAATAAGAGAGTATCAAGCTGGCAAAAATTAAATTGAGCCGCTTGTAATTTAGCCAATTGCACCAAAGTGGCCGACTAATTGCCCGGGGACGAAGTACAGGAAATGCATTTGCATTTCGGTTAACGCACTAGAATATGCAATTCACATGTGTGTCGCATAAAGAAGAGTGGCTTCCCATAGTAAGCCGACTCGTTAACATGATGAACTTAAATAAAGCTCGTAGTCAGGCATAATTTATTTAAAACAAACAGACGGCTGCGGAAAAGTAAAAGTTGGACGAGGATAAACTGGGCAAACAAAATCAGAGCAGGCGTTCATACATGCGATTTCTTAAACACAGTTGAGGGTATATAAGTTTATAAGATATTTTAACACACTATAAACTGTTAATTCAGAATTCGCTCAAGAAAATGGTTCAAGGAATAAGGACATTGTTAAAAAATAGATCTCTAAGTGTATTTTTTGATTGATGATCTATTTTACTAGCCCCGTCTGTTGATGCGTCTGTTTTTCATTTGCCATTCTCATTATTATGCTCAACACTTAGTTGGCAATTTTTTCTAGCAGCTCGACGTCACCACGCCCACGACCTTCACACAGTGTTGAAAGCAAACAAGATATGGGCGGTGGCACGCCCCTGCTGTGCAATTTTCCAGAGGATTGAGTAGACTAAGCGTTTTGTCTAGTTTCAGCCGGCATCAGTTATCTGTTTGCCGTTTTATATTGTTGTTCATTTTATTTATCTCTTTTTCAACATTTTTCTTACTTTTTTTATTTTGGTTCATAGTCACTTAAGGATTCATGCAGCAGCTGAGGCCGCCAGCAAAAACCGGCAGCACCTTGTTCATGTAGTCAGTCAGTCAGTGGGTGAGTGGGTGGCTGTGGGTGGTTTTGGGTGGCTCGTTGTGGTTGAGTGGGCCTGTCAGACGCCGGCGGACATGCCCTGAATTATAAAACTGTCGTCGTCGAAAAAAAAAAGTCAGCCTTGAGACAAAAAGCAAAGCCTGCGGTTTCCAACCATCCATCCTGAGCCTATTTATTCGTACTGATTTTATTTTAATTTCATTAAAATTATGTGACAGAACTTAATTGGTTTCCATTGTGAACGAGGCTGCGGAGGCAGGAGAAGGCGGGCAGATTAAATCGCTTTAAATTATGGGGACAATAAACTGCCATCCAGAGATAGCGACAATCTGTGTGCGTGTGCGGGCGATAAATACAATAATTTCTCTTTAAAAGTTTTCCCTGAGATAAATGTCATTCAGCAATTGGTTTTCATTTGACAAAAGTTTATGGCTAATAATTAATGAATACAACTGCATTGGCGTATTTCGATTGTGTACGATTGACAACAGAAAGAGTTGCAGTAGGAGTAAACAAAATGAATTTTCCATTAGCATATTTAATTTTTCAATTATGCAGCGTCTCCATTTTTTCATTTTTACCACACGTAATTAGCATAGACTCTCGCTGCCAGTGCATTATAAACAGTTAGTCCGTAATCTAGGATGTGGCACACTATAGGATTTCACCCACAACTCTGTCCACCACCCTCCACATTTTGCCAAGGACTCGCCATTCGACGTGCAACATTCAAATTGAGTTGCATAACTTGCATTGAGGTGAGTAGAGTCATTCAAATGTAAATTCCATTTGCAGTCGCCTTTTGCATCGAGGTGGGGGCGTGACCCTGCGAATTAGGGTCCTTTGTACTGCCGAATAATTAACAATAATAGCCACTGATCATAAATTTCAGACAGGAAGCTGCAAATCTGTTTGCGGGATTATGATTATGTATGCAAACGATTTCGGAATTCTGTCTGTTCAGGAATGTTGCAAAACGAATGAAATAGGTTCAAGTATTGGGAAACTAAAAAAAAAGCTTGTAATTTCTTGCAAAATTTTAACTTACATAAAATATAATAATATTTTAGTGCCTTCTTTTGCTTACATTTATTTTAGGGTTCAGCTAAACATATTTAATTTGTACCAGCTATTTAAATGTCAAAACAAGATAACTATTTAATACCCCTACTTTGAGATATTTAAAATTGAAAAATGCACGCTTTTTAACCATTTTCACACGCTTTTGCTTTGACCCTTTTGCTTTCGAATAAATTTAGACCACAGAAAGCTAAAAGGAAGCTGGGCATCAGAGAAACCATCGTCATCCAAACTAACACCCACTTCGCCCCAAAAAACCAACAGTCATGTGTGTTTAAAGAGCAACCGCTCCGACGCCCATCATTCCATTTAGATGTAAATTACGAAGCGGGCAACGCGAACTGAAAACAGGAAATAAAAGGAAATAGGCAACAAGCAAACAAAGAGTACTCGGTTCTTCCCTTTATCCCCATTGTTTGAGTGGAGGTCCTTTGGACGTTTGTTTAGGACACAGACGGGACACTTTAACCCATATAAGCACAGCGTAGAAACCGAAAAAGTTTGCATACATTTGGGCAAATGTTTTGGCCGAGCTTAAAGCTGGCAAAATCTGATTTCGGCCAGAGCAATCTGAGTGCAAGGATGCAGATACAAATCCTGTGGGTATGTAAAGAAAGATACGTAGATAATGAGCCTGCAATCAGCATTGCCCACAAATGCTGCACACTTAAACACTGGGATATCGGAATTTTAGATCAGGAATGAATCATTAAAGTGGTAAATAATTAAAAATATAAAAATGATTTCAATTGTGCTTGTTTAACAGAAATAAAACCCATCTAATTTGCAGTACATTTACATTTAGACACCTTATACACTATTTTCCCTTTTAGTAGATATATGTATGTCTTCATAAGATGTAGTTTGCTAAACAAGTTGCACAATATTTTTTGCAGTACCCTTTTATAAGCCACATTGTCCCAGCTCCATCCGCAGTTTTCGTTTCCGGTTCCGACTGGTTTTGCATCTTGCAGTGTGCTCGTCTGAGCCTTCTGCCTGTCTGACTTTTGGCCGCAGATTCAGCTCCATGGAGATCGTTTTATTCGGTACGTGCTGTGCATCGCAGTGTAATGCCATTGCCATGCCATTTCGTACATAAATTAATGCAGTCGTGATACAATGCCCACTGAAACTCCACTCAAATGCACACACACACATACACATATATATATATACACATAAAAAGGAGAAAGCCAACACAGATACTCACAGTCACATCCGTCTCGACACCGAAGTGCTGCAGTGTAATTTCTCTTTTGGCGTTATTAAATAGAAATTTTCGTTCCATGACTCCGTGTGTGAGCGAGTGTCTCTGCCAAAGTTTCCTTTCATTCTTTTTTTTTTTGTCAAATTTATGCACTGCAGATTTTTGGCTTATCTTGCGGGACTTTTGTGTGTCTTTAGGTTGATGGCCAACATTTGCGAAACTTATTCAAATGAAAACTTCGGTTGCAAAACTCACCAATGATTACAGTTTATTCGCACAGATAATGGCTAAATGTTTTGGCTTCACAAAAGGAAACTGGAAGCTGCATAATAATGCTTGGATAGGGTCCAATGTGCTTATTAAAGCACACATTTAAGACAGTTTATTCACTTTGTACTACATATTACTGAAGAATGCTATGGATACCATTAGCTAATTGTTACTGATCTTTAAGGGTGAGTGACTACATTGTTAAGGGCTTTACCACATACACACTGTTAAGGACACAAAGCTTGACTGCTTTAGCAAATAACCCCTTAAATGTAAACCCAATCTCACAATTCTATCCATTCAACCGTGTAAAATCAATTTTAATTTTCCTTTGGCATTTCTTTGCACACAAAAAAATAAAAATAAAGTAATTATTTTGGCAAGTCACTTGGCTTGGTTCGTAAAAGCTCAAAAATGGCCATAAAATTTTACGCAAGTAACACCGAAAAAGGAGGCTGACTATAATGGCCCAAATGTGTTCAATCCGTATAACAGTTGGCCAGAAGTGGAAAAGCGGAAAGAGAGAAAAAGGTAGCAAAAGTTTGAATGAAAACGATGGAAATACTGTTTGACCCAATATTGAGCTGAACTTTCGGATTGAAAATTCATTAAGCAAGAACTCTTTGGTCCCGCCTAATTAAACTGATTTATTAATAAAGTTAAGGCATAGAAATATTGAATATTTAACGACGACGTTAGAAATGAAATATGTTGAAAAAAGAGAGAAAAACCTGGATTTACCTGCTTCAATTGGCTGACAGCCTTCGGACCGGCTCACAATTCTTGGCAACATAATTCAATTGGATTGCCAGAAAACTTGGCATATTTTGATAGCCAATGTGTGGGCTTAGAAGCTTCGAATTTTTTTTTGCTATTTTCCTCTTTCTTTTGCGTATATTTTTCTCGGGTAAATGGGATCAAGTTGTCGGTGCTTTTGATTTGGGTTTTCCGGGGAATAAGAAACCGGCTTATCAACGTGATAAGCCTTGTGTTGTTTGTTACACCAAAAAAAAAGCATTTCAAGCGTGTATATTTATTTTTGTTTATTTATTGAGGAAATGTTATTGCTTTAGAGAGCCTCATTATGGGCTTTATCAAAACCAATTATGTCACAGACTGACACATTTTGGCTATTTCCCCATTCGCCATGTCAAAATATCAAATTGCTGTGCAAAATATTTTAATATCGCAGCGAATTTTCCAAATGAGCTGGACTCAAAAACCGGTGTCCATGAAAACAAATGGGAATTTGCGGGTGCCATGTCAAATAAATCAAACAAAAATAGAAAATAATACGAAAATTCTGCATACCATAGAAATTCAATATTAAATGCAATCAGTGTTTGGCACAGAATTACATAATCCATTGCGCATAATTGAAAATTTAATTTCTGCCAACCAAAAGCTTGATTTTAATACATTTCCAATAAATAGAGAATGGCATGTATTGTTATTTGGCGGGAAATTGTGGGAAAATATTTATGCGTGTAACATAAACCTATTTTTATTTATATGCAAAACCAATATGCACTAGAAATACTTCAATGATTTTGTTGTGCGTTGCACTCATAATTTTAATATATATATAAATTACATTGTTTTGAAATGTTTAGATTTATGTAAGTGGTCTGATAATGAATTTAAGTTGCTGACTGCGATTTCAAAAAATTGGTTAAATCACATAATTAAATTTAAATATATTATGGTAATGTAAATATTTATCCCTGTTTTCTATTTTTTGATAGGTAGTATTTTAAGAAAATTATAAGAATATGAAGCAACTAAAATATAATTAGATTAGGTCCTTTAATTCGAGGAGTTACTCATCTGTTTCTTTTTCATTTCCTCCCTCGGCTCCTTTTACCCTTGGCCCAAATGCATTTAAGCCGGCTTTTCATTGCGCTTTGATTACCAAGGATGCAGTGTTGTTGCCTTGACTTTTGGCCACCGTCGCCTTCGTTCTGTTTTTCATTTACGTCTGTGTATTGAATCAAGTTTGCCTCGCTTCCGGTGAACGCGAATAATTTCTCTTTTTGTAATTTCCTCTTTTTTTGCAAAAGTTTCCTTGCCATGGATGCAGCCAAGTTTTTTCCGCCGGAAAACACAACATCCGCTTTTTATAAATTCTCAATTGTGCGCGAAAATTCAGCACAAAGGCAAAAGCAGCACAAAAATAAAAAAAAAGAAGAGAGAAATGCTAGAAGTGGTCGAGGAAAAAATCAGAAAAAAAGGAAGTGACAATTGCGTTCTATCTCAGCCATTTTGCACGATTGTTGCTCCATTTTCACGGTTTTCTCGGATCGCTGGCTACGCCATTTTGCCCGCGAGGCTCGAACAGGTGACACTTTGACAGCTGGCAGTCACTTTAAGTGGATTTTCAGTGACAGCTAAGCGAGTTTATTTTTTTGAGTCAGTGGCGAAAAGTCAGTGGCGAAAAGTGCGCCATGAATTCGAATGTGCTCGTGAGTGACGGAATGTAATATGGTCACCAAATGACAGCTCATCTTGTTATTCTGCGATTTACAAATATTTTTCTTGTGCTCTTCAAAACAAATTTAATTTTCAAACCTTATTTGTTTTACCATTCCACATTTCTTTTTACCTCATTGCTAAAGTGTATTTTAATTAAATCACCTGCAAAATATTTGCACTCATTTTAGTGGCATACAACAACATGTATGGCATGAAAGTAATTAATACAAACAAGTGGATCAAGGGCAATTAAATTAAAAGAGCATTTTGCTAAAAACTCCTAGTTAGTAGAACCAAACTTTTCAAGGGTCGACTGATTGAGGCAAATTGCATTTAATGCATTAAGCTGCTCATAAATAGCGGCCAAAATGGCCACCGAAAATTGAATAGAAAAAGGGGGAACATTTCATTTTAGCTCCTCGCCGGGTGGCCGTATGGTCCGGCAACCATTTTTGGATAGTAAACGCAAAATTATGCACCCTGAATATGGTCTGGCATTAATTAAAAGCGACTTCATTCCGTCGCTCGACTATTCTGTGGTTTTCTAGGTGAAAGTGGGGTCTGAAATGTGGGTGTGATTACACTGACCACAACATTTATGGGCATTACGCATGCTGCAGCATCGGAACGCAAACAACTGGAGGAGCAACCACACACAACACACAGTACAACCGGTGTGCTTAATATGCCCTTTAAATGGACTTGTTATGGTTGCTTACTTTTGGCATAGACTGTGCCACAGCAACAGCCACAAAATTACCCATAAGGTTCGTCGAAAATATTTTGGGACATGCTTAATTAATTTTCCCAGCTTAATTTTGTTTTAGAGCTCTATATTGTAAATTAAAATTGTAAGCTAAGCGTACTTATATTTAATTATTAAATAGGTAAATACTATGATGAAATGCAATAGTCTATATATTTTACTTTATTTAATTCTTTAATTTAATATTTAAGCATATCTGCTGACATGTTCCTATCATTTAAATTGTCGTAAGCTTTTTGAAATATCCTTTCGGTACGGCCTTCAACCTTGGAGCCTTATCGACAGCATCGCTGTTCGCCAACTGACCTTTCGGACAGTCACCTATCACAACGGGCCAACTGCATCCATCAAAATGTGGGTGGCACTTCGATTGGTGAGTGGGCTGCAGACATGGTCGAAACGATTTGTCTGCCGGTCAACTCGCTCGTCCGGCCAAATGGCATGGCATGCCAATGCATTCGGGCCACTAGGATATCCTCAACTGACTGTGACACGTAGACGTCCGAGCACGCATATCCGTTTCCTGCCAATGGCCGTCATAAATAACAATCCACAGAGGCAGTCGGAAGGAGGAAATTAAGATAGCTGCAAGATGGACAGACGTAGATCATATACCCGTAACATTCAAATGACTACATACTGACTAAAGTAGTGATTTTTAATCAGGAAATACTCACAAGAATAATCAAGAAATACTTACAAGTTTAAAATGCACTTATTCATACTTTGATTTTAAATGAAATACGCTTTCTACAGATCACATTGAAGTGACAGCCTGTCCTCTTGCCTTAATTAGATGAGCTCCAGAAATTAATCCTAGCAAATGTGAGGCAACTATGTTACTTTGACACTTTAATAGTTTCAAGCCTGGAAAAGTGGAAGCTTACTTGGCAGGCCACCAACTTGCTGACAACACTGCCAAAAGAGGACGGAGTGTAGTGCGGAATTAAGCCATAAAAGTTTTTACACCTCTCCAAACAGAACAGGTTGGCTGCTTCGCCTCCTACTTTTCCCCATTTCTGCAGTTCCCCTACTTTTTTTTGGGGGGCACTTTGCTGTCAGCAGTTTGCACGATTTCCATACAAGCGGGTTGCCAGGCTCATAATGAAACACTTTATCATTACCAAAGTTGACAGGGCGGGGAATGAGCTACACTGCTGTAAAGCAACCTCATGGAATAATTATTCAAAACGCTGATTTTGTGCCAGGACGGTAATAAAGAACATTTTCGAATAAAACATAATTGCATTAGAAAATAAATCAAAATCTTAAGTTTTCTCTTGCTACTTTAAAAAATCTACTTAGTCCTTTGTGTGGCACAATCAATTTTGATTATTTCAGTGCATAGCCACACATTTTCCCAGGTCCATGAAAAATATTTGCAAAATATTTTTAAAGCCAAACATGGGGCATACATAATATTGACATTGATAGATTAGCTGACTCGTGCACTCACACACTTAATATGAACCAACTCAATTAGTACTTTCAACGAAAAAATCGAAATCGAGACCTCAATTGAAACTACTGATGGAGATAAATGACTGCTAATGTCGGCTGCAGCAAGTTCCTGAGAAATGGTTTTAAAATGCATGCGAGTCCAGTTTTCTCGCTTTTTCTTGCAATATCATGGAGTATTTTTCTAAAGAATTTTTTACATCGACCAATTGAATTAGTCTACAAATAAATTACAACAAAGGAGCCTTTCAATTGTTCCGAGTCAAAACAGCACGACGTCTTGGGTGCTGGGAAAGTTTGAAATTTAAGCCAAGCTGAGCCGGACATCAATAACGTGCGGAAAACTTTGCCATAAACTCTTGGATATCCTGTCACTCCAGTTCTCCAGACTCCCCATCATCCTCATCGTTTTCTCGGTCGCCTCATTGATATGCCAAAAGTAGACGTGGTCTGCAGATTGGGTGGAATTCGGCTATTTGTGTTCGCCTGACATTGACGATGGCCCGTCTGAGGACCTTGGACGGCAGTTTAGTGGGTTTATTTTCCACCCGAAAATGCATAAAATTGGTCAAAGCTGTGGCTAATAGTTCATCGTTAAAGACAGTCGCCACAAAGCAGGATTAAAGTACTTCTTTGGGCTTAAAAGATATATAGATCTACTCTGAATATGATCTGTCATTGGATTATTACCTCTACCTTGAATTAGTTTTAAAACTCGTTATCGTTCTTTTTAGATGACCCTACAATTTATTACATTTGATTGTCTGCCGAACGTTTATAATTGATTGTTACAATGATTTTTCTGTGTGAATTAGAATTTTTTTGGACGCTAGACAATCTCTGCCAGCCAACTCAGCCCCGGGATGCGGCCGAGTCATAAACATAAAATACAAACATTGAACGAGCTCTGGTCCCTTGTCCTGGGACTTTGGTCAACAGATTAAAACGTTGGGTGAACATCGCCATCCCATATCATAAATATACACAGTTGGAGCCGAACATCCATTTTTCGAGAGCTTTTAGGAGTCGCCAGTCAAAGAACCAATCAAAACGTAATCGAAGTCATCCGCAGACATTGAACATCAATTATTTGGGCTGTTCGGGGCAGGCGATTTGGTAGAGGAACTGCACCAATGTCCTGGTCGGTCTGCCAGTCATCCTGCCAGCTGTCAAGTAGGGTATCAATCCATAGGTGCTCAGTAGTCCAGTGCCATAGGTATCCAGATGGGCCCAATCGCTGCAGGGCACGAGCTCGTGGAGAACAGCAGCTGCCAGACAAGACGAGGCATATCCCTCGCCATCGTTCAGGAGGTCGAAGCTGAGGTGTTCTGCCACACGATCCTTGTAGTAGCGCCATAAGGGGAATCGCCACAAGCGATCACCGGTCAAGGAACCCGCACGCTGGAACTGTTTCCATATGTAGTGGGAATTCGACCAGATTCCTGTGGCTCCGCCGCCAACTGCCTTTTTAACGCCCTTGCACATCGAGCCCACATCCACGACGAGTCTGGGCTTGTATGTTATCTGACCATAGAGCATGGGATCCGAGATGACCACCACTCCTGTTCGACTTATGTTACGCACCGCCAGAGATTTGGAATTGAGTAAGGTCACCACATCGCCAGGCTTGCAGGACATTCCAGAGGGCAGATTCTCGCACAGCGGTATCACAGCAGTTATATTGATGGGCAAGGATAGCGCTGCTGCTGCGCGCATGGCGGCCAAGATGCTTGCCGCTCCAGTGAGATCTCCGCGGAACTCATCCATGCCCTTGCAAGGACGCAGGTTGATGCCACCGGAATTGAAGGTAATGCCTTGACCCACCAGCAGAATGGGCTTATCCTCCGGTGCGGTGCCGCAATACGCCACCTCGAGGAGAACGGGTGGTTCGCAACTGCCTTTGGCAATCATCAGGAAGGAGTTCAGATGTTGCTGCTCAATCCACTCCATGGTGCGAACCTCCACGGTGATGCCGCATGGACACAGTGAATCCACGGCAGCCTGCGCCACAATTGTCGGTGTCATGCAATTGGCTGGGGCATCACACAGTCTTCTGGCCAAATTCTGTGCCTCCGCCTTGAAGAGGCCCCTTGTCCAGGACTCGACATCCGGTGAACCATGCAGCTCCAGTTTCGGTATAGTGCTGCGATACTTCTTGGCCAGGTTCTCCTCATATCGCCAAATGGCCAGAGCGGCACCTTCGGCTGCCTGTTCGGCATAGTCCATATTATCCACATGCACTTCCGAGCAGCCAATACTTTGTAATGATCGGGCACCGATTCCGGCTGCTATGCGCACATTCTCCATGCCCTCGTCCAGCATTTCCAGTTCATTGAAGGCTATGCCTTCGAGACCAACGCCCACCACGCAAATGGATCGAAACTCGCTGTCCACATTGTTGAAGACCTTGCCGCGACCCAATCGTCCAGTCAACTTGGTTTCGCAAACCAACTCCGATAGCTTGCCCTGCACACGATCGTCAAACTTTTCGCCAGCAGGCGTTAGTCGAGGTCCCTTGCCCGACTCCTTTTCGTAAAGGCCCAAAACGATTCCTTTGCCGCCCTTGACGGCATCGCCAGCTCCACAGCCGGCGGTCACATGGCGAACAGATCCAATTTGGGGCACGGCGTTTACGCGGCACCGGCTCAAGCTCCTCGCCAAGGCGGGTCCCTTCAGCAACAGTTGTCCACGCATAGTATATAGTATTATGTGTATCGCACTATAAACGCGAGCTATGATCTGCACAATTTTGACGACTGTTGTGTGTTTTCACAATTTACGGCAACTCTCGAAGTGTAATGTATGTTGGTCTCTCGAACTGTCTCTAGTAATTTTGACCTGCCACGTTCAAAAGTTTTGTCAAGTGTCCAAAAAAAAAAAAAGTTTCAAAAATGTTTCATGTGCGAACGTAAAATGTATATTTAAAAAAGGAACGAACGAAATGCGTTGTGTGCTTTCGTTGCTAAAATCGGTAAGACTAAACCAAACCGAACAAATTTTTTGATAACTGCAAAGAAACGGAATACTAGATCAGAAAAAATACGGAAATTCAAATGAAGAGTCAAACAAGGAAATATATGTATATGTATAGGTCTGGAATCTATAGGTTTACTTACTTACTATTCTTCACAGTTGCGATCAGAAGAACATTTGTAACTTTGTAGCTGTGATGCATGTAGAGTTGGCAAAATTGTCTTCATAGACAATATTAAAAACTATTAAAATATGAATAGGAAATTTGTAAGCGAATTTTGATTCCATGTGTTTTTTACATGTGCTTGATCTAAAGACCTTCTTGTTTCAACAAGACAGCGTTCTTATGAAGTCATTAAATATTTCCTATTATATAGCAGCCATTCTGGCAATAATCCTAATTAATGGAAAATAAACCCAAGCTTAATGTTTTTAAAATTAATTCGCTTTATGTACAACATTTTTTAAGTTATTGGGCTTAGTTCGATGAAAATAGGACAAATGTGTTATATATAGCTGCTATATAAATTAAATAAATATAAATAAATATAAATAAATATAAATAAATATATATAATATATATATTTTTATATAAAATTTATATAAATTATATAATATAATTATAAAATCAATTACTGCAAGGGTATATATGCTTCTGGTTTTTTGGAAATAATGTTCTTGAGTTATTCAAGATCTAAGCTATTATTATTTCGGCTGATTTCGATCGGTTATTTCGGTCGCTGATCAAAAACTTGTATATTTATAAGGTCGGAAATGCTTTCACCTCTCTTATACTTTTCTGCTAATCTAGTATACCCCTTTACTCTTACAATTAGTATACATAATCTTTGATTTAAGTCCCTAAGACATTGCATTTAATTTAAAAGTAGAAAGAAATTATAATATAAATTTTTATTGTGCTATTTGCAGTGTTCTATGTCTTCAAAGACGAAACCACTACTACAAATCTGGTAAGTTACCAAGAAAAACTTTATAAGAACCTTTTAAAGAGTTGATAGAGAACCTATAAAGCATTCTAACTGGCACCCCAAAACGATACATTATTTCCTCTTAGCATAGTTATTAGTTTTATTACTTACCAGCAAGTCGAAACAGTGGACCGAAATGGACCCGAATTGTGTGGTTTGCCAATGGAGAACTCAAGAAACGATCCTTGCCAGTGTCGTTTTTACTCGTTTGCTGACCTACACAGATCCTGTCGATATGATTCAGTTCAATACTTAGAGTGTCCAAAGCGCGAATAACTTTCGGCACTAAAGCAATTTACATAAAATGTTTATTTGGGTATAATTTTGAAATGTGCTCGGAGAATTCTCGTTTTTACGTGAACTTCGATCGGTTGAGTGTCATGTCGGTGATGTTGAGATTTCTATAATAAGCAAATAGATATTTAAAAGGTCAATAATGTAGGAGTACTACTATTAAGAGTTTTCTGAATATAATACCCCGTCAAATGAAAAACTCTTGAAATAATTATATAGGGATACAAACATTTTTTAAAGCAATAAATGGCACTTGTGTATTTATGTACTCCTTTCACATTTATTTACCTTGAGTTTCCACTGAATAAAAGTGAGTAAGAAAAAGTGATTGCCGCATATTTCCCACGTGGTGGAAAAGTTTTTTCCAACAATAAAATGCCAAGCGGTGCATAAAGTTCATAGAAAAGTTTTCTCTTCTGTTGATTGAAAATGTCGCTTATTGTCGCAGGCAAAACAACAGAAGAAATGAACAATAAAAATATATATAGTTGAGAAATTAAAAGCAACAATAAACCAATCACGAATTAAATTGTTCAAATTATGCTAAAATAATTTAAGTTTACTGACTTGCGCAGGGGAAACAATCAAAATCTCTATAAAACCATTTAAATAGTCAACAAAATCGATTTATTTTCAATATTTCTAATTTTGGCAGTAAACATAAAATAAAAATTTTAAATCAAGATTGCCATGTTCAGTCCAAAAGATGCGTTTCAATGGAAATACGATTTCCGGAAAGATGAGATGCCTTCTCCAAGGATACTCCTCCGCCGATAATTTGCGACCAATAGGGTATCAAAGCCACTGATGCAGAACGATGCCAAAAAAGCCCTTGGAGTTCTGCATATAGCTGAATCGCCCTCCAGTTAGATATGCAGAAATGCTGAATCACCATATAAAATTGAATATAGTTGATCAATCCACTGGCCACAAAGGTCAATATCCAGGGCAAGGCAAATAACAGGAATATATTCCGCGGAAAGGGTCCCTTATTCAATGCGGAATTCTGTTTTTTGATCCAATTGTTTCTGACTTGCTCGGCAGCTGTTGCCGCCGTAGTTTTAAGGATTCCTTTCCTTTCCATCGATACCTCACTTTTGCCACTTTGCAAGTGTCGGCAGTACCAAACTCCGATCATTGATAGTAGGGAATACATTATGGCCTTGACCAGCATCCAGTGATTGTATTTGTAGCCCAATTGGAGCGTTAGATTACGATCCACGGAGGGATAGACCGTTTTTAAATTGGCATTCGCCTCGATGACCGGCTGAAGATTTGAGCCCAAGTGCAGGGATGTCAGCAGCGCAAAGTATCCAATATCTTGTATTTTCGGTATGAACATGGTTTTCGAATTTGGAGTTCAAAAAAAAAAATTTAAGCACGATTTTTATGTTTTGTATCTAATATTCTGTCACGTCAAGGCTCTGACATTTCTGGACTGATTGCTTAAAAAAAATTATATCACAATCATTTTTTTACTTTTTATTTTTAATTGTATGTAATCTTTCACAACAAAAATAAATGTAAATAATAAAAGATTTTATCGTTATGTTTGTTATAAATTAATTTATTAAATTGAAGAATGTAAAATGCAGCATGCCGAAACTACTTAACTGTTTGCTTCTTGACTGCATTAACTTAATTTAGCGACATAAATTATTTGAAATTCCCGCCAGCTGGTACAGTTTGAAAGCAACTATTGCCTGTGCTAAAAACCTGCACTTGAGTGCTTGAGAATCTTCACTTATTCAAACATATTATAAATGCTAATTTCATATTAAAATAATCAACAATACGCATATTTTTTTGTTGTAAATATTGCTAAGATTTAAAAAGGAATTAGTTTTTAATTTTTAGTTCAATTGGTTGGAGTGCTTGGTAAATAGTTAGCACGGATAGAAACCTTGGGTGAGAGCCTTAGCTAATAGTGTGTTCACACTTTGCCATAAGGCTTAAATACAGAAAATAAAATTTAATTCTAACAATTATACTTTTTTTCTGTATGCAATTAGGAAAAATGTTTTCCATGTAACAATTCTCTGAAAACAAAATACATTTCGTTACTGTAGACTTTGTTCTGCGTGAATAAGTTTATTATTCACGAATAATTGTTTTGTAGTATATTTTAGTATATAATTATTCGCGTGTGTTGGATTATTTGGCCGGCAATGAAAAAGTGTGCATTGTGGCAAGGCAAACGAATCGTTTCAAAATTCTGTCCAAAAAGTGTGAAATTACCCGAAATGGAGCGCGAAATAGCGCACAGTTTAGCTGGCGGCGAGGAGCGTAGCAGCGATGTGGCACCTGGCCAGGTTAAGACCTTCGAGGAACTGCGTCTATATCGAAATCTGTTGAACGGATTGAAGCGCAACAATTTTGTGACGCCAACGAAGATTCAGGCGGCTGCCATACCCATGGCACTGGCCAATATTGGTAAATATCTCAAATGCAACGGAAGATTATCAATAATAGCTGCCATATATACCTGCAGATCTAATCATACAGTCGAAGAGTGGAACTGGCAAAACTCTGATCTATATTATAGCCGTCGTTCAGAGCTTTCAACCCAACATGAACAGACCACATGCCATGGTCATCGTTCCAACTCGAGAGCTGGCCATTCAGGTGCAGGACACGTTTGTCCAACTCTGCAAATCGTTTCGGGACTTCAAATGCTCTGCTTTCATCGGTGGCACAGAAGTGGCCAAGGATCGCAGCCGCATGAATGAAAGTCGAGTCATTATCGGTACACCGGGACGTCTACTGCATCTGTATGAGAATAGGGTATTGGATGTGTCCAAACTGCGACTGCTGGTGCTCGACGAGGCCGATCAACTTTATCAGACGAAGAGCCTGCAGCATACGGTCAGTAAGCTCATAGAGGCAATGCCCAAGAACCGGCAGATAATTGCCTGCAGTGCCACATACGATAAGGATTTGGATGAGCGTCTGGCCAAGGTCATGGACAAACCCATGCTTATATCGAATTCCGAAAGGGCTACCGTGCTACTGGGCATCCGCCAGTTTGTCTACGAATTGCCACAGCAAAACAACAGTGTGGAGGAGATGCGTCTTAAGCTGCAGATTCTTGGCCAGATCTTTAGCCAGTTGCCTTACGAACAGGCCATCATCTTTGCCAGCTCACAAATGCGAGCGGATTCCTACAAGAACTATCTAACAGCCAGTGGTGTCGATTGTCATTTGATCTCGGGAGCCATGGAACAATCGGAGCGTTTGCATGTGTTCGAGGGCTATAGAAACTTTACTATGCGCATATTGGTGGCCACTGATTTGATGGCACGCGGAGTGGACTCCCCGCATGCCAACCTGGTTATCAACATTGATCCACCACAGGATCATGTCACCTATCTGCACCGCATTGGACGAGCTGGTCGGTTTGGCTCCAAGGGCATAGCCATCACGTTTATATCCTCCAAAAAGGAGAGCCAGAGATTTAGGGAAATGTCAAAAAAAATCGCAACGGCTTGGTCGGTTCTGGAATTTCCCAAGGAGCCAATGCCAAATGAATTCAATTTTTGGGATTTCGAAAAGTACAACTTTGGATATTACATCAAGGAAGAGAATCCGCTACAGGAAATGCCTATGGAAAACAAGGTTCCTATTAAAGAAAATCCAAGCAAAGACCCTGCAAATCCGGATGCTTCATCGACGAAACCTTCAGTTGACTTAGAAAATCTTCGAAAGGATCAGGATGGCAAAAAGAGAGATCCAGGAAAATCAAAAGTTGTTGCAGGCAAAGTACTAGTGTCCTTAGAAAATGTTGTATCCCAAAAAGAGTTGGAGCTCGAAAACTTACCAGAAACTTCACATAATAATAAGAGTCTTAGGGTCAAAGAACTGAAACAAGTCGAGAAAGAAACTGCAATGCAAGGAAAGCTTAAAGAAACTAACTCCAAAGCTGGAGGTTCAAAAACGAACAAGACGGAGAGAAGGAAAAAATTGAACACTCCACCAAAGTTAAATACAAGTGCTTCATCCCAGATACAGAAGCAACCAACTGAAATACAGCAAACACCAGAGATCACCGTAAATAAATGCTATATGGAAGACATACAACCAACATCAGACGACAAAGAGTATCATCCTGTTAATGGAGCGGGAATCCAGGTTCCGTCAAAATCTCCCGAATTGACACCAACCCTAACACCGTCGGAGCTGACCCAGGAGCCGTCTCCAACCACAGTGACACCACCTGCACCGCCAGCCAACTCGATTAACAACAAGACCTATTGCCTAGCTGCTCCAACGCAAACCAGTTCTATGACCATACAGAATATGGTTATATCGAACACGGTGGACGATGCCAGTAGCATCAGTTCGGATAGCATGGTTTGTGGCTACCATAGCGATAGGTCCTACGACACCTTTTATGCAACCAGTGATGAGGAGGAGATATGGAATCGATTGATGTCTAAACAAAGGCATCAGTCTAAAAGAGTTCATGGAAAACGGCGTCTGATACTATACAAGAAAGTATTTCCTAAACTAAACGCAAAAGTTAAACGCAAGTTTAAAAAACGGATGAGCTCGTCCTGCAGATCCAAAAAAACACACTCATTTTATAAATGCGACTTTCAGAAGGATGTATACAAAAGAATATCACATTTGCCGCACATGAATTTGTGTCATCTGCTTGACAAATTTACAAATCAAGAGAGATTTCTGAAACGGATCCGCAAGTATGCAAAGAAGCAACTCATGGATAATGCGACGGTTAGCATTTTGCTGGATAAGCTCTATAAATCCATGCTGGAACTGTACTATAACAGTGCTAAAGAGAGGAAGAAGCATGTTAAGGAAGCCATGAAGGAGGCCCTAAAATCCATTGATAACTACGAGAGCCAAGAGTCGTCGGCATCAGAGGAGGAGGATGATCTAAAGAACAAGCTTAGTGTTCATGTGACGAATCAGATGAACATACCACCAATGCCACAGGTCGCTGATGAAATGGGCTTAGGAAGTGAATCGGATACGGAGGACTCGCAAGACTACGGCGAAGGCCAAGAGATCATTGCGGACGATGAGGACGATGGCAGCGATGGCGAACCAAATTCATCGAGTGGTTTTGTAGAGAGTCAGGAGAGTGTTTCGTCTGGAATTGACACTTCCGTTTACGAAACGGAGTCTACGGGCGCATCTGGAAATAGTTCTATTGCATTCTTTATCTCGGATGATGAATCAGATGTTGAATCCTTAACATATTCGGAAGATGGGAGCAATTTCAGCACTGCAGGATCAAGCTCTCCACGCTCTACAGTAGTGAGCAGCAGCGATGAATATTCGGATGATGATTCCGAAACAGTAACCAATGGCATTACATTGCAGAACGCCCAATTATTGTGGGTGCAGACTTTCAAGATGCAGTACCAATTCATTGCCTCACATGTGGCTAATAATCTACAGAACCATTACTAAATGGTTATGAATGAAAAACTAGTGAAAACTCAGGCATTAAAATTAAACTTAACTAATATCACTTCACTCGGAAACAAAACGGATAAGTTCCAAGAGAGGCTGTATCAGTCTATTTCCTAACATTTTTATATCGTAGCCAGTTAAATCGTTTTCTTAATTTAAATACTCAATTTCGAAATAGCTGATAGCATGTTGAATACCATGAATGTTTTGTATGCAAACAATAAATTGCAGAATTTGTTACCAAAAAATAAATGAATTAAAGCAGAGAACTACATTTCGAATTTATTGCATTGTTCATTGCTCAACTTCTTTGATTTCAAAATTGATTGTTTTTCATGTTAATACGCTACATAATCGCATCAAACAAATTAATCCACAATGTGAAAGTTAAATCCCTTTAATCACTTGCAATGATTTATCTAAGAGATGGGAAAACAAACATTTTCCTTGGTTTGGGCAAGCCGGATGGATGAAGGTAAAGAAGCGGCGCCAACCGACTGCCGGGACATAAATCATATAGTCAGTGGGATTGGGATCGGGATCGGCATCGTCCATCGACCATCGGGCAACGGACATCAGCTGTGTGGCAGACAACATTGTTGCACGGCCGCCGCTCACTTTGCATCGACTGCAACTGGCTTCAGAGGTGTTAACCCATTAATTAGCTCTTGTCAAAAGTCGTCCACTCGATTTTGGAAGCCACTCGAAAATCAGAATGGATTGTACAAAAATATGACATATATTTATTATTTTTTATTATGAACATTTTATAACCAATTAAAATTTTATGCATTTTGTGAATTATTTGTGCAACAAATACCGTTTTTGCTCAGCAAATAAATGAGTTATACTATTTTATTTTTATAAACCACTGCTGTATCTAATTTTTAGTTTATTTTTAAATTGATTAAATTCAGTTAACATTTTTAAGTTTCCTTTTACGAGTTTCGTGTCCCCATTTGCGAGTGCTTTTCAATGGGTTAAGCGAAAGAGACGGTCCACAGGCGGCATGCCGCGTCGGTGGCATAGTCAAAACATTCGCCCTGCGGTCGAGCACGCAAAAAGCCGGCATCTGGATGGTACTGCTCATTGGTCGGCGATCTGCAGTGCCCCCAGTGCCCCCCTTCGTTGTAAGTCCAATAAGGAGCGTGAGAAAACGCAAATTCAAAGCGAGCTGGAAGCGACAACATTTTATAGATCCTAGAGACATGGATAGCGCTGCATTTTGTCGCTGCCGCAGTGGCAGCAAACTCAATTCGATTAGCGATAAATGCGAGATGCGAAAAATGCTCGGCCAGCTGGTGCAGGTGTTAAAGTCTTATAATGATGTTAACATTTTTATGGCACACAACAAAATAAACTAAAAATTTGTTCAGCGCAATAATACTTTTGCGGTCTCGTCGTCCATATATGGGTGCACACCAGCCAATTGCCGCCGCGTTTTCTGTGTTTTCCATCTGGGGGCCAAGTGGAACGCTCCAGGGGCCATGGGCAATTTGCAGATACACTGATTCAGATACACCGGGCCGCACAAAACTAATTAAAATTGCTGAACGTCGTGAAAATAATTATAGCGAAATTACTCGAAAATTAAGTAAAGTATATCAATTGGGGGTAGGATATTACAACAATTATTTTTAAGCTGTAAACGTAATAATTAAAATTAGGATATGGGCTTTATACAAAACTAAGATTATTGATTACCAATGAACAGATAAGGCGCTATCTTTTCTGATCTGAAAACCAAATAAATGAGGCATGTGAAGATGCATAAATCCATTATCCATTATCCATTACATCGCCCAACTGCTAATTAGAATTTATTGCTTATGAAATTATGATAAACGCAGTAGAGATCTCAATTAAGATAGCCACCGCGCTAATCAATTTAACTTAATCCTAGCCCTTGGCTAACCAAAAATTTCAGCAGCTGAAGACATTATCCCCCCCAGCCGCCCCCTTATCGCCCCCTTGGGGGTGTGGCCCAGCTCCGATTTATGTGACCGAATGCACAACGCCCGGCCACGCATTCATAAATAAAAGTCATCATTAATTAAATTTAGTATAAACAACATGGCATGCCTGCAATTATTCACTCACTCATTCACTCGCTTGTTGCTCTTTCGGCCCAAAACGCGACGACATGGCAACAACAAAAAAGACACCATGAATAAATAAATATAAACTAAAAGTGTAAGAAACCAAAGGAAACAAAATAAATAAAATAAATAAGCCAAAAAAGAAACGATAGGAAAACGCACGCAATACGCGCCGGGCAAACAAAGCAGAAAAAATCGTTGACAAAAATGATCTGTGGGCAATTATAATGAATTATTTTGACACTTAGGGCCTGTGCAAATGCATAACTTAAATGCATAAACGTAATTTATGCACTGCCCCACTGAAATGCTGTTTTATCGCATTTTAAATGTGATAAATAAAGTTCTGGGTTATGTTTTTTCATTTACATTTACATTTTCTTTTCTTATTTTTTTGGGGCCACATAAATAGAGTCCTACGCAAGAAATATTTCCGCTGGCATTTTTCACTTCAACTACAAGTTGCATATGGCATGGAAAATTGCGCAGAATCCGTTTTTAATTGGTGAAAAATAGCAAAGATTTTCCACGCTTTCGGTGTCGGTGCTGCTTTGCCCCAAAGGGTTTGCCAAGTAGCCACCTTGACTGCCTTTTGACCATGCCTAAGTTGGACTTCTATATTTTTTCCATTTTTTTTATTTTGTGTTGTTACCAGCGACTCGAGTGCGATTCACATCGCCCCACAGATTCGCAATGCCAATAAATTGTGCACATTATGGCGGGGTGAGCCGTTGGCCAAGAGGTTGGCCAGAAGTTGCCGGGATCAGGGGGCAAAACAACCATGCAATGCATACTTTTACGAGGCACTGTATGAGTAGCTAAGTTTTAATGACCAATGCTCATTTGATTACTAATAATAATATTGAGTAAAGCTTAATTAAAAATAAGTTATCAGTTTTATATTTTATTTTTATTTTATATTTTTTTGATTCATATTTCATTCAAACGACACCAACTATTTTCTGACCCTCTAGAGTTCCCAGAATTCCGCTTACTTTGGCCCCCCATTCAATGCCCAATCATAAAACCTCTTTTAGAACGTCGAAGAGACCGTTGAAGTGCCTTTACGGTGGTGCCCAATTGGCAGCGAGACTTTTTGGCTTTTGTGGTTCCCAGGCGACTTGGAGCGAAACATGCGAGCTGCGGCTTTAATTGTTGCCGCTGCCGCCAAGTGGATTTTCTAATGCAATTTTCCAAAGGAGCTTACGCAATGCCCGGCAACAGTCACCACATCAGCCGCAGCAACTGCAGCGGTAACTGCAACTGCAACTGCAGCAGCCGTAGACGCTGCAGCAACAATGGCAACATGTTGCAATGGTCTTGCCGCCTTGAACGTGTTGCGCGCATAATTACTAAACGCAGTCAGTCGGTGAGTAACTGCGGCTTTTTAATCCCCCCTTTGGGGGCCCCCCAAAGTTGCACAGCCTTTGCTGTATGCCGATCTGAGCCATAGTCCCAGATCCAGTACCAGATTCAGAGTCTCAAGCCCCGGCAGTAATCATTCCGCACATACGCGCATATTTAGCATTTTTAAATTGTTGCATTTCGCGCATTTTTTATGACAAGAGCGAGACTTTGATGCTGACGGTTGGTCATCACATCGAAAATTATTTTCAATTCTTCGTATCTAGTAACCAAATTTGACACTTTTCTAATATAAAATTGATATAATAGATTGATAAATATAAATAATGTTGTTATTATCCGACCTATGATAGATATCTAAACAGTCAAATAAAAGTATTTATTTCTATTAAATTGGAATGGAAACGAATATGTAATCCAAATAAACGTACCTTTAAAATGGATTTAATATAGTATGAATTTCGAATACAAACCGTTTTTCTCGGTGTATTACTTAGCCATAGTGAGACCACTATTACCTCCAGGTGGACAACACTTCATCCATGTTCCTCCATCCAGTTACCTTCTGGTGCACTTTGCCGCACACATGTGGCCCATAAATGAAATACATATTGCAAATCACACTAAATAGTTGCAGATGCTAAGGTATTTCGGCAGTGATTGTTGTGGGGACTCAAGAGGTATGTGGTTGAATGAACTGGAAAGTGTACCCACAGGAATCTTAATGGGTTCTGGAATTAATTGGTGTTGAAGGGAAAATTAAAAGGAAAATATGTCCATATTCCTATACTAGCTAGCATTTTATTAAAGTATTTTTAACGCTCTACTTGTTTTAACAATAGCAAAATATAATATTAGAATGGAATAGCAATATCTTAAATTTAAAGCATATACATATAACATGAGTTTTTCCATTTTAATATCACAACATATCATTAAAATACTGTATTTTAGCCAATTAAGTAAACTATTTCAAGCATCGCATTGCTTTTTATAACACTATTCCTAATAAGCGGAAAACTTAGGTGAATAAAAAAATTAATTGAATACGAGCCCATAAAAACTAGCTTTATCTTGGACTTTCCTACAGATGAAAAGTTTACAGGGTCATAAAAACACAATTAGTTTAACTTGAATGTTAAACAAACTCTAAAGAAAATAGTTACTCTCATGAATGATGTATGTAACAAATAAAACCAACTGCCCAGGCTATTTGCTTTATCAGCAATTACAGTATTTGCAGTAGAAAAGAGTGCTAAATGCAATTCGAGATGCCTGAAGCGAAACGCATCAAAAATTGCACAACAAGTGCCGTGGATTTCCTGTATAACTGGTGATCAGCGATGACGGCAACAGGAAACGGACAATAATTGAATTTCGAATTTGAATTTGAAGTTGATTTTCAGCGGAAATTATAAATGATGTGCCATATATTATGGTTAAGATATAATGCTAACGTCTAGACACATGCAAGTAATATTTTGCAATTTACCAGCGAGCTTTTCATTTATTTATTTATTTATTTTTTGAACCAATCGCTAGCCAGTCGAAAAGCTCTGCTTGCAGTCAACTTTCAAGGTTGCCTTTCCAATAAGAACGCCGGCTTTGAGCCAAATGCCCAATGATTGATTTATATTGTCAGCTGAACGAAAGAGGGGCTTGCAGTGGATGGCCGGGCGGTTTTGGTCACATGTGTGAGCATAAATGTGCAATTTGCTAATTGTAGCACATAACGGTCGGCCGACCTCCCTCTCGATATCTTTTCTACCACTTCTCTGGCTGCCGACACTTGCGGTCAAAATAATGTCTTTATTGCTTTTGCCAATGGTTATAAAACTAAACAGGGGGTTTGCTGAACGGATTCAGTTGTTGGTTTCATTATGCGAAAATATATTTCAGTTTCTAATTATGTTTCTTGTTAATACTGGTTGATAGCTTAGAGGCAAATTAGGTCTTAAAAAGCATGTCGAACATTGCCCCAATATGTATAATGACACCTTTATTCTTTTGACCCCGTCTGTGCGACTTTCTGTCCTTTTCCTGCATTCGTGTTCTGGCCTTTTGATGCCCGTTCGAATCGCTAAGCGTTTTGTCATTGTTGTTGGCCCGTTGGTGTTTGGCCTTCAGCAAGATTGGCTTGTTGTTGTTGTTGCTTTTGGTGTTGTTACTAATGCTGTTAGCTGTTCTTTCGCTCGTTTCTCACATTGATGTTTCAAGGTTGCCCAATTAAAAGTGACATTTTGCAACATAATGCGACTGCACTTAACATGTTTTCTTGTTCTTACACAATCCAGTTGCCCGCTGTTGTTCAATTCCCCGTCCTCTATTGCTCTATTGCCGCCGCTGCTAATTCACGCTTAAATTATATAATTGAAGTTGATTTTCCTGCACAAAAATTGCTCATTAAGTTGCAATTTACAATTCCATCTGAAGTACCAGAAATATTCGACCCTGGTTTCAGAAATATCACGATTTAACGTTTAGGAATTTCAAAGAACAGTGGTCTGCTATTAGGGCAATAAGAATTGCCATGGATTTTATTCTTACAGCTCTTGGTATTTATAAAAGAATTATTTCCTTAATAATTATTTAATAAAATCATTAGCATTGAACCATAAATTGCGTAGGGCCATAAAGTTTCACGATTTATTTAATACGTATTTATTTGAACCAGTTATCAAGTCGGAGACAAAGATAAAACGTACATATAATATGATCGATTTAGTTTATTATATGATATTTGCATATTTATGGCTTTCACATGTTTTCGTTTCAATACGATTACAGTTGTATAATTATTTTCTTTATACTCTTACATGACTTTGCTGGAAATATTTACCACTGTTCGGCCATGACTTAAGCTAAGCTCAAATCTTGGGAAAATCCCAATTTATTTCTGATACAATTTAGCTGCCGGCCAGAATTTGTCATTGGCAATTTTCCAGTGACCATCTCTGGCAGCGATAAACTGCCGGCGAATGACAACCCAACATTTTGCAATTGGCCATTTTCCGTGGCGTTCTGGGGTTTGGGGTCCGAAGTGTTGAATTCCAAATTACCCAGGCCGAGGCATCGCTGCTCTATAATCTGGTTACATATATCAATGTGAACCGTTGCTGCGGCGTCGGCGGCGGCTACATTGATTAAAAACGAATTAAAAATGCAAGCAAAAGGCCCCGGAGGGCTTTCAACGCTCAACGCTCGTCGCTCGCTGACCACCCATAAACTAAGCGAATTACTTGGGGCGCGTTAAATGGAAATCGAAGTGGGGAACTTGCTCCCTGCCTCCTTTGCAATTACACCCCCTCGGTGGTCGTCCACTGGCTTTACCCCCCTTCTCGACACATTAAATACGCATTTGTTATGTGTCGCAAGCTGGAATGAATAACTTAACCGAGAGCTAAAAACGAACTGAGAGCGGGCGTAGCCTTGTCCATTATTCAATTGAGTAATTTTTTATTTAGTTGGCCTGGCCTGTTTTTTAGTTTGGCTACACTAAGGGAAAATTAACTTATTCACTAGGATCACCATTTAAAAGGGTTTCAGATAATACCAGAAATGCTAGCAAGCTGAAGGAAAACAAAAGACTTAGGCAACGAACTTGGCAAAGCGTGAAAGCAGAACTAAAGACGTTGATATAATAATATTCACATTTTTTTTGAAAATATGGTATTTGTTGCCTTTTATAATAGTTTATTGTACAATATTTTGGTAAAATTGTTTTGCTATCTAAAATTTAAAAAAACTGACAAAATATTTATGATTTAAAACCATATTGCTTGCAATTATACATTACATAAAAATAAAACACCACACATCTTATATTCTCTTGTTTAACTGAATCACTTTATTTGACAGTGTAGAATTTCTTTTTGGCCCAGGGCAATCGAACCGAAAATTCGTAATTGTAATTGTTGGCATTGCAAAATGTTGCGTTTTAAATGGCTCGACGGTTGTTTGTTGGCCAAGAAGTCGAATTCGGTCACTTTGGCTCTTGGCTACCGTTGTGGCCCAATCTTGGCACGACCGATGTCCGAGATCTCTCTCTTGGAGTGACGCACACGACATGGCCGACTGACGGACCACCCACGCCCCCGCAACCACCCCCCGTAGCCCACTGAAATCCCGAAAATTTTCATTCTATTTGGCGCACGTGCCACACGAAGCAAATTGATTTTGCCAGTAGGTGGAAAATAAAATTAACTTTGCGGTTAGATATACTTTTTTACTTCTTTTTTTATTGTATTTATTTTTCGTTGTCCCACTCGGGGCCAGTTAAATGACTTTTGGAAATTAGCTAGATTTTGAATTTGTATTTGATTTGCTAAGGCCTGGCGTGGGCCAACATCGATCCGTCTGTCCGGCTGTCTTTCTGGCCATTTCGGCTGGTCAAGATCTCGGCTCGTACGGCTGTCAGTCACTGTGACTGTGACTGAAAATAAAAGAGTCGGTGACTGGGACTCGCTTACAAGGCGCCTGCGGTCATTTCTACCGCTTGATTTATGGCAAGAGATTGGCCATTGGCCGGCAAAAACAGCAACTAGCCTCGGCAATTGTAGATACATTTTTCAAATGCATTTTCCTCCCCAAATAAAA
This sequence comes from Drosophila sechellia, assembly GCF_004382195.2. Lineage (NCBI taxonomy): Eukaryota > Metazoa > Arthropoda > Insecta > Diptera > Drosophilidae > Drosophila > Drosophila sechellia. Next base: position 10,186,635 of record NC_045951.1, on the reverse strand, counting down.
GTGTGTTTTCGTAAATATACTTTCTGGCTGTTTTTTTAATGAATAATGTTTGGGCGATTTCTGATTGATATCCATTGCTGTTGGCTAATTCAATTTGCATCTTTAATTGGTTTTTTAAATCATGATTTTTAATGCTCATTCAGAATAATAAATCTCTATCGGTTGTTTAATAAAAAAGATATGATTCTAATAAAAGTAAACAATTTCATTTTCGCTCACGTTTATTGTATAAATTAATTGAACGTATTTTAAAATTATTATGCCTAATGGCTTATATAGATTAGAGGTTTAATTTTTTAATTGATTTAAAAAGCTGTTTTTTTAAAGACCTCGTTTTGTATTTCACTCGTATTTAAGTTATTATTTAGGATCCCAACCGAAAGGCAGCAAACAACAATCATTTCTGAGAATCAAGAGGCAAAAAGTCTTCCGAGCTCGTCTGTGAATTGCATCGTTTTCGTGTCTTTGCACAATTATCAATTACTCCAATCACTTTTATGTCACATGCAAATGCCACCGCCTGAAATAATAATAATAGTTAATAATAAATACCGTGCATAAAAGTTAACGTTGCGCCCACATTTACTGCCGTTGTTTTGGAGTGAACAAGCGTTTGTGTTTGCCATCGGCCAATTGGCATTAATTAGCCAGCAATTTTCTGTTGGCGGCTTTTAATTTGGCCAAACGAAACTGCCAACTTGCAACGCGCAGGCAATCCAACAATCTAACAATCCAACAGCCAAGTTGCCACCCACCACAAACATAAGGTGTTGAATGCAAGAACAAACAAATGCCACAGCAGCGATTTATTTCGAGAGAGATTTATATTTTATGTTTTACATGATTTATATAGTCCTTAAACTCATGTACTCGTCGAATGGCAAGATTAATGTTATTAATGTGTTAGCTAAAAATAAGCTAAGTCGAGATGCTTTTGAAATATTAACCTATTAGTTGTCTGGATGTTATTGAATTAATATAAGTAATTTATCAAAATGACTTAACTACAAGGCCGTGGAAATAAACAATTTCAAGATAATCAAAAAATGGCTCAGGAAAATTTTCGAAGTCTGGTGTCTGGTCGAAGGGAAATGCACACTTTTCTCAAGGGCTTGGTTTTCTGTTGTTTTTCTCTAGTACCCTTTAATGGGTATAATAATTTGCGAATTATGCAGTTTGTAGACTTTCCTTCGCTTCGTTTGATTTTCTTTGTGTTTCGCTGGTTTGACAATACATAAATTTACCTTTGAAGTGGTTCCGACAAAAAAAAAAATAATAATAATGGTTGTGCCAAGTGTTGCAGTTGGCAATGCAATTGTGTATTTGGACGTTGTTTTTTTTGTATGCCTTGTGTCACCGCTTGATTAGTTTTTAATTGTATGATTTATGGCATTGCAAAAAAGCGTTTCGCGTTATGTTAATGTTAATTGAGAAATTAACATTTTATGTATGTACTTTCCCGCTCCTCGATCGCCGAGACAACTTGTCAGATCGTTAATGCTCATCAATCTGGGCATTTGATAATTCGCTAATTTATTAGCCAGCCGCAGCACGAAGCGACATTTTGCTTTTAGCCAATATTAGCATAAGACGGAATTTATTTCTTATCTCCATTGCGGGCCCCCTTCGGCGATTCGTTGCAGCATTTTTTGGCATTTGGCGCAAAGATTTTTCTCACAACGCCCACCGCTCATAAGCTAGATCTTTTTTATTTCAATTTTATTTTTTTTGTTAACCGCGGAGTGCCACAAAAAGGCCACAAAATGCTTAGCCGGCCTCTGACTTTCGGTAATTTGAAAATTAATAAAGTCGTTTGTTATGCAAAGTGGCAAGCGGGTGGCGGATGTGGGCGGAGGTGCGGGCTTGGCCGACTTGCCAGCTGTTTTGTTATTTGTTTGTTGTTTGCTGAGTGTGCTGTGTGCTGTCTGCGGTGTGAATTGGCCCAGCAAAATTTGGGCCACACGGCATCTACAAAGTTGCGGCACTCACGCATGGCCCGCTGATTTCCGATTTGGTTAATCAAAACCAAAAGTATTGAGAAGGGAAATGCATAAATAATGCTGTGAAGGCTGTGACTTTGTGGGGGCTGCATTGCCAAGTTTTAATAGGGATTAGTTTTTACTGCTTGTATTTGTTACTATTCTTGTACCAAAACTGTAAGGTATTATGCCAAAAGACATTGATACTTGTGCCACAGCTTAAAAACTATAGGTGTGAATACTTAATATACAGGTGTAAAGAACTTAGCTTAAGGGTGATCTATAAAATTAAAAAATGTAAGATTACCTTTTATGGTTTATGACTAAAGTTAAGTTGCTACCTCATGTTCCTTACTTACTACTCACTAACTTACTACCCATAATCTAATTAGTTACCTTACCTTCATGTCCTTTTCCATCTGCACACACCGATCTTAATAAGGCAGCTCCAAAATGTCAGAGCAAACAAATAGTGTTTTTTTTTTTGGTTTTGCCCCCAGCATAGAGCTACTGCTACTCAACTACCGAAACTTCAGCATCAACTACGGCATTGAAAAAAAAAATGAAAAAAGGCAGCAAAAATGGCTGGGGCTACCAGGCAGCTTCTTTGGCTACACCTTTCCCCATTAGCCCGCTTAGGGAGCCAACTGGGTCAAAGTGGCACAAAGCCCAGGCCCCACTGCGATCATTAGGCAGTGGAGCAGTGGAAACTACAAAGTACGAAAAAATGTTGGAAACCATGACAATCTTCAGCCCACAGGCCAAAACGTTGACAACCAAGTGCAGGCAAATGTATCATAAATATTCATATAATTTTCCAGCCATGTCTTTGCGAGCAGGAGAAACCGCAGCATAGTTGGGGTTTTGGGTTTTCAATTTTTTTTCATTTTTTTCTCCATTTTTGAGAGTTTTTTGTGTCTGTGGCAATGCAAGTGCCGCCAAACACTTGCAGCTGCAAACAAAAGCAACAGCAACAATGATCACTTGTAGTTAATTTTTCACAAGTGACTGCAAGTTTTGTGCAATATTGCGAAGCGGGTTTTCTGCTGTTTGATTTTTCTTTTTACCTATTTTCGGGGGGGTTTTCATAGCCTGACCTGTCGCGACCGTTACCAGGTGCAAGCTGGAAAATGCCTTGAGTCTTTGACTTTTCTCGCCGTTTTATGTTTAATTTTGATTTTTTTTTCGTTTTTGTTTTGGGCTTTCGGCAGTCACTTAAGTTGCTGCAGCTGAGACGATAATTAATTCGGAGCACAATCATATATACTCGTACATATATATATATATATATATTCGATCCGGTTCAATTATGTCTCGGCCGACCAAGGAATTTTATTGCGGTGGCCTGAGATTTTTTGGCAATTGGAGCAGTTCCATTTCCACAATGGCAGCTGTGCCCTGGCCAGTAATAAAATATACAACAAAAAAATTCAAAACTAGATCCGACACTGACATGCCAATGCCGCACAAAAAATTCTCAGGCTTGTTAATTGCCGTTGTCAGCTTGCGGGCTATTTATAAATTTTATATCAAAATAAATGCTGCCAATGGAAATTGAATTGCATACTTGTGGTTGAGATATTGATTATTGCAATTCAATTCTTTCGTTGGCACTGGAAAAGGATAAGACGTTGTAAAATTGCAATAGTAAAATGCCTTAAATTCTTATGTATAAACCCCTCTTTAATTAATAAAGAGTATTACCCTAAAATGGTGTACAACTTGAACTCAAAAGGTATTAACTTATTAATGGACAACTCCTCCTGGTCAACCGTACTCAATGGCATTATGCAAGAAAACACTTTACAATCGAAAAATGTCACCATTTAATTACGCACACAAAACAGTTTAAAGTTGCAACTTGCAGCAGCTGTCAACTGACAGTGACAACGGCAACAGCAACAGCAACTGCATTGCACAAATCTCGTCAGAAATTAACATAAATCCAATCACAAAAGCCCGCGCAAGTTGCCAGCCGTAGGACGGCGATCGTTTATCCCGCCGGCAGTTAGTTGGCCAGGAGAAAAGAGTGCGGATCGTTTTGGGTTAGGATCGGTTTGCTTTGGTTTGGTTTCGGGTCGGATCGGATCTGGTCGGATGGAAAAACGGAACGAAACGGAACGGATCGCATCTGTCTGCCTGTCCGCCTTGGTTGCTCTATGAAATCTGAATCTCGAACGGCATGTGTCGCTGTGTGTTGGCCGTCATGTTGCGCCTGCGCCTGCAACTGCAACTGCATCTGCATCTGAATGCGAGTCGCATAGTCTGAACGGTCTGAATCTGAATCGGAGACTATATAGACGCCTGACTCCCAGTCTGCCCACGCGACTAATCGCGCAACTGTGCAACGCCAACTGCTGTTACGTCTGTTGCGTTGTCTTGTCTCTTGGCTGCCGTTTTTCTTATTTTTTTTTATTTGTACTCTTCGGCGTGTTTTGATTGCTTTTCTAGGCGAAATGATGGCCAGGGTAAGGTTTGGGGTATGCCAAATAGTTAAGAGAATTTACATTTTTTATTTAATATTTCCCATACAATTTAAAACGATTTAAAACAAAAATAGACGGAAGGACTCACTTATATTGATTAGTTTCAATATTTTTAACATTTACTTTTAGTTTTCTATACCACTTAAAGGTGTGTACCAGTTAAACCTAAGGTATCACAAAGTCCATAGGCATTCTCACACCTTTTTCTGATCTGCCTACGGCGCCCTCACATGCCATCCAGCTGCCCGGTTTTTCCTTTAAATATTTTGGCATCTCTCTCTGGATGTGCTTTGCATGTTGGTTAACTGCCTGCCCCGCATAACCCACTCAAGACCTCATCACACACACACACCACACATAACGAACTAACCGAACTGGGGACACTTTGCTTTCCTTTTATTTTTATTGCTGATTGTTGGGGAATTGTCATTTTTGGGCTGCACGGGTGCGGGATTGGCCACTCATGCCACATAAAGTTGGCATTCAAGCCAACTGAAAAACAATTCAATTATCAGAAAATGCAAATGCCAAATGGTGTCTCGAAAGAATGCACCGCAACCTGTTGAGATATAAAGGGAAGGAGTAGTCTGGTGCACATGGAAAATAATGGATAACTTAAAGAATAAGATTAAGTAAATACTTCAGAAATAGGAAGTAAAGCACGCACTCGTATCTTCAAGATACTTATTATTACATAGCAATTATTTGTAATTAAATTCTGGAAAAAAAGACAAAATAACAACTTCAAAGTTATTAAAAAACACTTATGTTTACCCAAAAGTTAATATTAAATTCTTTAAAAGACATCAAGGGCTGTACAACCACGATTACCCAACTGGCATCATTTTTTCCTCTGTATGCTAGGGAATTTCACTCGTGACATATTCGGCCGTGTATCTTGATTTCATTTTTCAATTTCCACAACAAGCTGAAAAGCTGAAGGAGGAGCAGAAGCTGCAAACGCAAATTATATGGCGATCTTGTGAGCTTGCAACATGATGGCGAGGCGCGCCAGAAACACCAGCAACAACCACGCTGCCAGCATTTCCGTTTCACAATTAACGTTCTACGTGACAAGTGACACCAATTTTACCACCTTTAGTTCAGTGTAGCGCAGCCTGTCTTTTTTTTGTAGTTGTTGTATTTTTTTGTTTTGTATCTGTTTCTGTTATGTTCCATGTTGTTTTTATGGGGACCACCATCAGGGCCGAAGTTAGAGCGTGCTGCAGATGCACGTTCCGCGATTGTGTGCGCAGTTTTGTTTTGGGTTAATGGAGATGATTTGTTGCCCTATTCTAATGCGCGACACCCTTCAAGCTCCCCTTTTTCCATCATCTCATTCAGCCAACTGCAATATTGCAGGGGGTTCTAAAAGCTGAAGCACAAAACCAAAATATTAAAAGCTAATTATAAAATATACTTTAATATATATATTTACAACTATGTATAACGTTATCGTATAACGGTTTATCTACAAAAGAATTTCCAACTTTCATATTTCCTGCTAAGAACAAAGAATTTCCATTTGCCACTTGAGTTATAAAATTGACAAATTGCCGCAGCAGCCGCTTGACCTTTTGAACCCTGCATGTATGCAACATGCACTGGCTGCTGCATGTTGCAAGTTGCTAGATGCACGCTGCTGACCCTGACGCCGCCTAACGAAGTTGGTTTCACTTCTCAGCTCAGACTCGTCTCTTTTTACGGCCTTTTTGCGGGGGGTCAGTGTGTGGGTCGTGGGGCTGACAATGACCTGACTTATGGCCGTGCAGATGGAAATTGTTTTTCCACCGCGGCGAGGAGTCAGGTTGCACATGTGGGCCATAATCGTAGCCGCCATGGCCATAACCGCCATAACCACCATGACCACCGTATGTGGCAGAAGATATTTTCTGCGGAAAAGGAGTTCACAAAGTTCACTTGCCGAAGAGATGACTGGTGGCAAGGTGAGAGAATGTTTCAATTAGTTAATGTCCATCGGTTGGCGGCTGTGTGAAATATATATCAAAAACCCACATCGATGCGTGGAATTTTACTCATCTATAACTTTTCTCACACTTTTATGCACCTGTTTGCATAGCTATCGCTTCGTTTAATCGACATTTGTACAAATCAGTCAACAAAATCGATCAGCAAACATTTGTCGAGGAAAATCTGTTGACACCAATCTCAAAATGTGGTGTGAAAAATAAAGTTGAGTCAGTGAGGCGATAAATTACGCTAGATATAAATGACGCAAATTCACACATTTGACAGGGCAAAGGAAACTGCAATTGCAAAAACTTGAAAGGTAATATATTAAGTAGGATTTTTAGATATTTAGATATTTAACATATTTAAGCACATTTAAGAAAGTCTATTAAATAGTGACTTTTAAACAAGTTATTAATACATAAGGCTAATAACTACCAAAGACCAAAATATTTACTATAGCTTTTTGCTAGAGTGAAAAAATAAATTGCGATAACATAAACACTGCACTAGATCAGTGTCAAATCGAAACAATTTTCACCGATCCAATCGCTATTCAGGTATTTTTCGTGTGTATTTTTTTTTTTAACACGATGGCACATCAGCAACATATCTGCAACACATCGGCAGCATCCGCGATTTTAGATGCTTAATTTATGCTGTGACTATGCCAAGGCATTTGCATAGCGTTGATTACAAAATGCCAATCGCAAGCCCCTCCCCGATTTTACTTTTCAACTGGGTGGCAAACATGTCGCCTCTCGACTTGGCCACATTCAAGTGTTGGAGAAAAACGCTTTTTGACAGGCGGAAATCGTTGCTGTTGCCGTCGCTGTTGTTGTTGCTGTTTGTTATGGAAAATTCAATCAGGCAAGAGTGCAAGGCAGGTCAAATGCCACTAATGAGTTGCCCCACACGCAGCCAGCCGGCAACAGATGAGGCAGAAACATCAACGATGCGACCAAAGCCGAGCCCATTCTACACTGGGCAAAAATGTTGGAAAGTATCTATTAATGAGCTACGCTGGAAAAAATTAGGAGCTATACTAGCGGGTCAATTCGAAAATAGGAAAATTAATTACTAAAAAAACACAAGATTTTTAACTAAGAAGAATGCTTTGCAGGGCTTCTACATTTTTTTTAAATTTTCTAAATGCTTATTTGAGCATATAAGGATAAAGAAGAAATCGCAGTGTAGCTGCATCAACACTCAAGGCTATTTTATCAATGCGTTGATGTTGTTGCTGTTTGCGGTAATTGCAGCATCATCTTGAAACTTATTACATGCCAAGTCAGCGGCAGCAACAACAATGATAAAGCCGTTGCTGATGACAATCGCATAGACCTGGAGACATGGACTTGGCCTGGGATTCGACGTGGTCTTTTTTCCTTTAATTTTTTTTCTTTTTTTCTTGGCCGCGCCGATGAGTTGAAAAGTGCAGCAGCAACAGACCAACTAGCGATATCTGCGGCAGCGGCAACATCAGCATCCTAGTGCAGCTGCTTAGATTTATTGGTCTTAAGTAGCAGCAAAATGCGTCTTTTGTCGTAGTTAAAGTTTATTGGCCACATTACCCCCTTGCAACAATCTGCCAATCCAGCATGAAAACCCCCGTCCATTTTTTGATATTTCTGCTGAGTTGTGCCGCATATAAGCATCGTTCATATGAGTACGAGCTGGGCTTATTTATGCCAACAACAACAGCAATGATGACGACAACATAAGCGTTTATTATAGTGCATTAAAAAAATCAGATAATAGCAATTATTGCATATGGAAACACACAAGGATCTCACAGCAGGTGAACGAATCAGGTGCAACAATAAAGATAATTACGATAACTAGTGATTGAAAATAAAGCACGCCTAAATAAAGTTTTTTGCAAAAAGATCTTAATTATTTTCGAAGTTATAAGCTGTGATATTGTTAGTATGAGACTACAAAATGTTAAAGCTGACGAAAATAATGCACCATAAATAATTAAAGGTCAAGCAATTCGGCGCCACATGTGTTATTTATGTTCAATAAAGCCCAGATTTGGCTAACCTTATTCAATAACAAAATGTCAATAGAAACATCATCTTTAAAACTTAATCATATGCTGCTCGTGCTTTATGCCAAAACAAATTACCAAAACCGAAAAGCGAAAACTAGCAACTTCAATTTGGGTCGCAATTATTCGTGACGCCAACAACATTGCTCAAAATTTTCCCAAAAAAAGCAAAAATAATATTATAATACAATCAGCAAATGTTTCCATTTTGTTGTTGACCTTTAGCGGCAAATGCATTTAAATAAATATGCCATAATTTATGCATGGTGCAGAAAAGGCGACCAAAAAAAAACTCAAATATTTGCCATAATCAAATAAGCTAGAAAAACTATGGAGCTACCATTTGCTGGAGGCAAAGCGAGTAAGCTAACGTTGTTGTCATAAGCTATGAAAATAAACTACATTTACCACAGAAGCCGAACCAATGACAAGCCGCCTAACCCCTCGAAACTTATTCGGCAGCCTCGACTCAATCGACAACTCATTGAGATATTGATCTGCCACCCTCCTCGATCCGGGTTCCCCCGATTTCTATATACATATATATATACAATTTGATTTTTTTTTGGTTTTTTTTCGGCCACGAAAGACTTTGAGTCTGATCTTCCAGCCGCCGGGGCCGATACTGAACTATTGTTATTTCACGAACTGTGACACGTTGCCTTTTTTTGATGTTTGCCATAAGTTTTTTTTGCCCGGTTCATTTTCTTCGTGTTTGCTAAGCATTTTTTTTTTTAGTTTTTCCTATTATTTATTTCTTGATTGTACAATGAGTAAATAAATTCAGTGCTACTGTACCCACCCTCGACCTTTTGTGGCAGTAGCTCTGGCTAAATGTTTGTGCTGCGATTTATCATTATCGTGACTTGTGATCTCCGTTTCGTTTAAACCTTTTTTGGCCATCCATTGTTGTTTTGGGGGTATTTAAAGTTGTGTTTGGATTTTTGAATTTTTTTTCTTTTTCCAATTTCGCAAGTTAAATTAACATGTTTTTTGCTTTGAGTGACATTTGTAGGTGTACAATGTGGCACAAAATAAGTGAAGTGTGCAACAAATATGGCTGGGGCGATTGTCTCTGATTGGATCAGTTGTCGGCGGGGTCAAAAGGTGACGTGAGCGGTATGGGAAAGTCCTAGCTGTTTGTTCCTTTTATGTTTGCTTCTTTTTCTTTTTAGAGGGAGGGCATCGTTCTGTTGTCAATCCGTTACCAACGCCCACACAATTCGTCACCCAATTCGTAGCGAAATACCGGCATGACCATAACATTAAAATAACAATCGTCTACCACTTACTTATCCCTCCACTTCTGGGAACGCCGCTTCCAATCTCCAGCCAACGATCTGTTTAAAGTCTAAGTATGCCCCCTGGCGACACTTGAGTTATTCGCCCCTCACAACTCTACTCGAAAATCCGTAAAATCAATTTGCCAAAACATCTACAACTTTATCAGAGGGGGCAGAATGGGGGTTCAAGTACTAGGGATGCGATCGTGTTGGGAATTTATTTCAGGTCGGTCACGATTTCTTGGAGGTTTAGGAAGCAAATTTCATTCATAAATGCTGTATTACTTCTTTCTTATATATATTTTAAAACATGATACTATTTTGTTCTAATATTTCGCCCCTATTATACTATTTTTTTTTTTAGATTTAAGTGTGTTTTTGGTTAGATAGCATGACTTCTTGCGAAACCCAATTGTTCGTGTCACGTCAGGTGAATATCTATTGGCTATTTGAACCCGCATCTTGGCCCAGACAACTCCATCTGCTTGGCATCAATCTTGGAGTGCATTTCATAGCCGCAAGGAATCACAAACGAAAATGCCCAAAAAAACACTTAAGTTCCTGTTATCGCCTGGGCCATATCAATTGACTTTTCGGGCCAAACATAAATTACAATCCTAGCTACAAAATAAAAAAAAAAGAGTGCCAACTATAATAATTCAGTCTCGGCCAAGCGGATAACTGCAATTTTCGCATCAAACGCTTTCAACTAATGTCAGAGATTAGGCAAATGGGTGGGCCAAAAAAGCGAAAGAGCCGGAAAAGTTGGAAAGCCAGACGATATTGTAGCGATTGTTATATGCACTTGTTATATGCTACTTGTGGGTCAGTGGTCAGCCCGCAAATGGTTTCATTACCGTGGCGGGGTTAATCAAAAATTGCTGACCCCCAAGGGGAACTTAGAGCAATCGAGTGTATCTATATATCAGCCACGCATGCCTCAACCTTAATTGGCCATCATAAGAGTGGCCGAAAATCCAACTTATTGGCAAAGAAAATTGCTTAATCAAGGCGTTGCCTTTGCCGATACAAAGTTAATGGGCCATAAACACAGCCGGAGTCAAGCGATTGCCTGCCTAATTTGTCGCTTGCCAGGCCAATCAGGCGCAACATGTTGCGGGAAACAAGTGCAACACAGTTGGGGCACTTAGAGAAACCTATTTACAGCCAGTAAATAAAAGAAGTTTATGTAATAAATCAGATAGATCATTAAATGACATACAGATTCCCAGACAAATGTGTTATAAATGACTTTAGTTTGATTTAAATTTTAATGTTTATAAAGGTGCGCACTTCTAAGAATTTATTCTAATATTTTCCAAGTGCAATTGTGTTCAGTTGCTTGTGTTGTCTACTGTCAAACGGTGACATTTGCAACGGTCGCTCCAATATGTTTGACATTCATTTGGCGATTTCAGCCGCATGTTGCCCAGGTGCCTGACATTTTGCGTTTGCATAACACGGCCGAAACATTGGCAACTGCAACGGGCAGTGAAAATCAAATGCAGTACATCACCTGATTGCACTTGTTGCCAATCGATGGAGGCGACAAGAGCGCAACGAGTTGCAAACGGCATGCAAATGTCGCTGGTAACATAATGCGGCAACATGTTGTAGTTGTACAGTGAAGCCTCTAATGCAGCAAATACCCAAACGATTTACTGTTTGTTGGCTATAAGTATGCACATGAATTTATACCATTTTTATGCCGTACTTAAACAAACATTTAATTGAAGTTGATTTCGAATTAAGTATCATCGTTTTGAAAAAATGTTTATACTCTTAGATCCTAGAATTCAAGACTTCCCAAGCTTGGAAGTCACAGTTATGGAGTTCCAACTGTTTATTGGCCAAACGAAAGTTATTTACTTAAATGGGTTTGTTTGCTCCGCAAAGTGACTATCTCTACTCCATGGATTCAAGTCAAAAACTCGCCCATGGCTGCTTTTTTCCTCACATTTTCTAGTTTATGGTGGGGAAATGCGTTTGCAATAAAAAATCAGCCACATAAACGGGCACTTAACAACAATAGTTGATTGATTGTCGACAATTGGCAGCCTGACTTCGTATTTGTTGCTTTTTTGACAGCCATATGTGTCGGACTGCAGGTGTTTGCCTGGTTATTGATTTGTTTTTTGTTTTTATTTTTTATTTTCCTGCCCCCTTCCGTAATCGCCTTTTTTTTGTGTCTGCATACCTTTTGGCCGTTCGGTCTCAGGTCACAGTGGGGCTTAACAGTCTGCGTCCAGGGGCTTAGGCACAACTTACACGGACTTAGGACCACACACAGGGTATTTTAGTTATACGATATTTTTCTCAATTGAAATCGCATCTGTGAAATGATAATCTTGTAAAGATTTTTATTTGTTGGATACGGTTTCAGGGGTCTCAGATTTCGTAGAGATTGCAGAACATAAGCGTGTGGAAGTTTTTTTTTTTTTTTTTTAAAGTGCCCGTGGCAAACAGTTTTTTTTTGGCAAATTTATAAAAATTTACAAGACTAATAAAATTATAAAAAAATTTTTAAATAAATGTTCAATCCCAACCCTTTATTTCATGTGCTTTATTTTCGTCAGATAGCACCCACATTCCTATTCCTCGACAATTCCCACAATGTCTTATCAAAAAAATTTGAAACGCTTTATCCATTAAAAAAAAGCGTGCCAACAATTTTTCAAAGATATTTCGAATTTCATGTCTATTATTGAAAGTTTCATAAATTCGCGGCATAAAAATGCGGACTTATCTTTGAGCGCTTTGTGTTGTCTTGACTTTTAGCACGTAATTATCATGAAGTTTGCGCCCACACCGACAACAACGAGAACAACTAACAACGAACAACCAACAGCTAACACATGAGGGCCAAGAAAAGACGGCTCGCGGCTTTAATAACCATAAAAATGGCAGTCAATGCAGCTTAAAGCCAAAAATGCCAGTCGCGCGAGGAGGAAAACCGAAATGATTGTTGGGCGCACAAAGTAAGCCATAAAAAATATTTAACACACCCTCGGACAAAGCTGTTAACAGCATTGGAAATGCGTAGGATAAGGCCATAAAACTCAAAACAAAACCAAAAAAATAATAATAAAAAATAAAATTCAAAAACACCCATATCGAGTGTATATGTTGCATTTGCTGCTGCGACAACTGGCGACGAGTTGTTGACCATTTTTCTCGGCTTATTTTTTCTTGGTCTGTTGCGGCGACAAACGACAATTAAAATGCAAACAAATTGAATTTGTGTGCAAAAGGTTTGGCTCTTTTGGCTAAGTGTTTTGCGCCATAAACTCACGGCACAAAACGGGGCAACAAACAACAACCCGTGTTTGTTTGTTGTTTTGTGTTGTCGCACGCGTGCTCGCAACATTTTTGCTGTTGCGAACGATTTGCGGCGAAAGTTGGCGTGCCGTTATTTTAATTGCAACAGGTTGCCCGGTAATTTGTCTGGAACTCGTAAATGCTGCGACGCTAATTGCCGGCAAAATCTTAGGAAAAAAAAATATATATATATGTCCCACAACAATGGTAACAACGACAGCAGCAGCAACAACAATGTTGCAAACACGTGTGGGTCGACAGTTTTCCACACATTTTCCATGACTCCTAAAACTGATTTTGTTGGCCGAACACTAACGCCCTAAACCGCAGACTTCCACTCTCCACTAAAAAACCATATCCGCCCCTTCGGAAAAAAACACCTCCTTCTTCTCGCCCTTTTGGCCATGGACATTAACCTGTCAACGTGGCCAAGTTTGCAACACATTTAGTGGCCGGCCCGAAGGAGCAAGTTCAAAATTAGGCACTATCTGCACTGATGGAAAAGTGGGAGAATAGATTAGGTTAAAAAGAAAGTAATACACATATTGTTTGGCTTAAATATCAAGCACTTTAAAAATAATTATACAAATTTAAAATAATATAGTTGCACTGCATAAACTACAAAATTCTATAAAAAAAATTCCTTAAAAAAGTACTTCTTAGCTTTGAAATATATGTGTAAGCTAGTTTAAATTTCTGTACCCAGAAGTGACTTGCCTTTACAGCTTATACTAACTTGTGCCTAGTTTTTTGTCACTTTTAACTTAGCTATTTACCGAATTTATTCTGGATTCTCGAATTGATTGCAGTGCATCGTAACGCGCAGCAACTCCATCGCCGTTCCGTTCGCGTCTCTAATCTATAAGCAGTAATCAAATTTCAGCTCGCAGCTACCAACTTGCAGCGTACGTGGCTGCCACAGCCCGTAATTATGCAACACATGTTCAATGCAACAATTGGCCATAATTTAGTCAAAGGTAATTGAGTAAGCCCCGTCCGAAAAGCCCGGCTAACGCCAGGCCGCGGGTCCGCTCTATCATTATGCGGTCTCCAAACTGAGCAAGCAAAAGCAAAAGACAGACAGACAAAGCCGGTCCCTCCCATCGGGTACGCACAGTAGTCCGGCTGAAAGTACAGGCCAACCTTGATTGACGACCACAATGGGGATTGAGTGATGGAGCCCGCGATGTGATGGTGGCTCAGTCGGGTCGGCAGCACGGTGGTGGTGCAGTAATGCATCCGAGGTGGTGGTTGTTGCCACTGGGCGCCTGCCTGCCTTGTTTATTTATTTCTAGTTAGTCGCATTATCTTGCCGGACTGTTATTTAATTGTATGGCTCGATTGGATGAGCATCAAGCAGCCACCTGATTTAATGTGCACTGAGCGAAATTCGTTTCTAAATATGAAAACAATAAGCCATTTGCAGTGGCAGAGAGACGGCTATCTTCCTCCTAATATTTGATTAAAAGCAAGCTATAAGAAAATATGTATTTTAAAAATTAATACAAATAAATTATATAACAGCTCCTATATTTTCTACGAAATATAATTATTTCTTTCTAAAAACATACCACCAACAAATAAGTTTGTAATTTTCTTTAGTCAAGCTTTTTTAACAGTGCCCTTCTGGAACTCGGCAAAATTGTGTGGAAATTCTTGGTGCTCCATCGTATCCTTCGCTCCATAATAGCTCTAGTTAATGATTGTGGCCAATGTGAGCTAAGCGCTTGACTATCTGGTATCAAGGAAGATAGAAATTGTTGTTTAATTTGCGGAAATTGTTGGCAAAGTGCCGGCACAAAACAGAGAACACTGTCATACAGAAAGAGAAGGTTAAGGTGAAGAAATATGTGGCATATTTAGTTCAATAATTTTTGCATTTGCCGGCAATTGGAATTTATCCCACAAATCGAAGCCCAGCTACAAAATTTCCAAGCCACCCACACAGAAACGCCTTGGGCCGGCCCACCACAGTACCGCCTTCCTATAGCTCGTATCTGGAATCTAGTATCTATAACCTTGCGCCGATTTCTCAAACAAACAAGCAGCACACTAGTGCATACCACACAGAACATAGCCCAGCAATTTGACTTGCGATTTTTGCGGTACAAAAATTATAAATTAAGTACTAATTACATGGACAACTACAACAACCATAAACAGCGAACGAGAAATCTTGGGAAAATCAAACGATTTGCCGCTTATAATGTTCGCTGCGGCCACGCCCACCTAATGCCCAATGTGTGGGCGTTGCACTAATGAACACAGAAATGGAGAAAAAATGGAAATATCGAAAGATTTGTGTAGCAAATGGGAAAAAAGTGAAGCACAGTAGAGCTCGCAATATGAAAACGATTTTATTGACAAATATAAATAGTAATTAAATGTATTCATATCACAATATAGATGTTATTGCCTTAAGTATTCCATTTTTATAATTTAATTATTTTTTATTGAGCTATAAAAATGTTATATGGCTAACTGTTTAAAAGGTTTTGGTTTATTTGTCTCAGTAGTAAACATAAAATCTGAAGTGGTGCTTATGTAAAAATATAAAAAATGGCAAGTCCTAAAAGCTTGTAATTTATGCAACTTTTTTACCATTTACAGTTAAGATAATAATGACTACAGGTTTTTCAGTCTGCTAGCATATTTATTACTCATTATGATTAATTTTACTTATAGGCGTTTTAAAGTTGGAATATCTATTAGGCAATCCATTGAACGATAGGTTTCTTTACTGTATTGCAATGCTTGGATGCCACATTTGATTGGTCGTTGTTGCCGTTCGTTGTCGCTGTCTTGAATGGGTGATAAATTATTTCCCGCCATTTACATAAATGCTTTGAATGCATTAATTAAAGTCCAAATGCCCTGACTCCCTCTTGCTCCATCCAACCCAAGTGCCACCCCTCGATAACGCCCCCCTCCAGAATTTCAGAGACTGCAGTTGTCGATCTAATCAATTGTATTTTATTACTGGGCCGGGCCCATAGAGAAGCCATTATACCATTGCGATTAGCGAGTCGGCCTTATATGTGCGAGTATCTGCATCTTTTGTTTGGCGTATCTGCATCTGGGGGATTCAAATATATTGTATATGCACAAGTATGTTGGCCATTTTAAGTGGCTGCCGCCTAATTGTTCATAAAAGTCAACAGTCAATAGCTCTTTCTGTTTGCGCTTGAAATTTATATTTATTTATTGTTATTTGGCGTTTTTGCGGCTTCATAATTTTTTTTTTCTTTTTTGCAAGGCATTTTTACCCATTGGGATTGTGCTTTTCGCATTCTGCAGTAGCCATTGGAAATGAGTTTTGCCTCTTTGAATTCCAAGGTCTGCCATTCCTTACAATTAGCAACTGAATTTATGAGCGATTTCAATTTCAATGCGGTTCGTTTGTTGCTTTTGCCTGCCTTGGCTGATCTCTCTTGTGGGCTAACGAGTTTCTGGCCAAAAGCCACTGCAGCGGCGAATTTAAGAATAACAATGACAACCGTCTTAAATAACAAAGCCAAAGTCAGTGACAGCATTTGAGACTAATCAGAGCAGCGGGTCAGTCAACACTCAATAATTTTAACGAATAAATGCAATTTTTGTATTCTTTAAAGGTTTTCAAAAGAAGTACACACATTACACATAGTTTTAAATTATTATTTAAAAAATAATCTTTTAATAAATGTAGCTACGACTGCTCCTCTATAAAGATACACAACACCCATCGGTTTTGTTGAGTGTAGTGATCATCTTGCACCTTATAAAAACTACATTTATCACCGTTTAGATCGATTGGGAATCACTCACTGGCACATACCATCTGGCTGACATAATTCTCTTAGATCACCGCCCAGTTTAGCGCCCATTTATGCAATCATGTAATTTTATTAACAATATCTATGACATTTAGCAATTGTTTGGTCACGTTAGAACTGCCGAAGTCAGACCGCAAACAATTACGTTTACGTGGTCGTGGTCAAAGGGGCAATTTGGTAGATGCTGCGATAAGCAATACACTGAAAGAAAGAGTGATTAACGACTCACATTATTTAGTTATACAATTGGATTTTAAGTAGCATTGGTGTAACTCATTAATCAAATTAAAGACATGCTTAATTGTTTAAGTCTAGTCACCCTTTACCAAGAGCTGGTAACAAAATTGTTTCAGTGCACTCACCCGCGCACGACTTGCTCTTGGACTTCGACTCCAACATCGCCTCTGACTTCCACTTCAACTTCAACTTATTGACAATGCACTGTAATTGTTTCCGATAGAGATCTTGGCCAGGCCTTAAAACGGTCAAGTCTTTGTATCGCGGCTCTCAGTGTCCTTTTTCGGGCAGGACTGCATCATGTCTTGCTGGCTGATTTTCTTAAATATTATCCTGCTGTCTGGCAGATCCGAAAGTTGGTCCGCCAGAGAAGTAATACATCAGTTTAATCATTATCAGCGACTACAGCTTAATATTTACTTGGATTGCAACGACGTTGCACTTCAAATCGGTCAGGAAGTGCCAAATTTATTCGTGAATAGTACTGCAGAGAAAATGAAAATATTGGGTAGGTTGAGCTCACACTCTTTGATCATTGCGTGTTTTAAGGATTCTACAAGGAATCGAACTCTAAATGGAGTAAAGGAACTGCTCTGGGGCCTTCAGTACTTACCAATGTTATTTGTCGTGGAATCCAACATGGATTTTTATTTTCAACAAGTTTTAAGCTACGGTTTTATTCATGTGCTTGCTTTGAATTTTATGAATAGATCGCTTTACACCTATAAGCCCTATCCGAAAGTCGAAGTACATCAAATTAAAGATATGCAAACATTCTATGAATTGACAAAACTGAGAAACCTACAAGGACAGGTGGTTCGCACCAGCGTGGAAACGATGACACCTCGATGTTTTCGGTATAGAAATCGACATGGTCAATTGGTATACGCTGGTTATATGTACAGGATGGTTAAGGAGTTCATCAAGACATACAATGGCACAGAGGAGCATGTTTTTGGTTATGTGGACACCATACCCTATAAAGAGGGCTTGGCAGCGCTGAAAAATGGAGAAATCGATATGATGCCCCGGATAATGCATTCCTTGGAATGGTACTATTTCTACCGCAGTCATATTTTATACAACATTAAGACCTATATCATGGTGCCTTGGGCAGAACCGTTGCCAAAAAGTCTGTACTTTATACAACCATTTCGTAGCACAGTTTGGATTACTATTATTGTGAGCTTTGTCTACGCCTCAATCGTTATCTGGTGGATACGGTTTAGACAGCAGGGGAATTCTTCATTATCGCAATCTTTTATGGATGTCTTGCAGCTGTTGTTTCTGCTTCCTGTGAGCAAAATATGGCACTTTAATATGGGAACACATCAGGTTGTTAGTTTCATCGTTCTCTTCGTAGTTGGATTTATGCTGACCAATCTCTATACCGCTCAGTTATCGAAGTAACTCGATAACTACCGGCTTGTTTAAAAGTCAAATCAACACCTTTGATGATTTGTTTCGTGAAAAGCGTACATTGCTAGTAGAAAGCTTTGACGCTGAGGTACTACACAATATGACCAAAGAAAAAATTATACAAAAAGAATTTGAGAGTATTATGTTAATAACCTCCATCGAGGAGGTCTTCAAGCATCGCAAGAGCCTAAATACCAGCTATGCCTATGAAGCCTATGAGGATCGCATTGCATTCGAGCTGTCTCAGCAAAGGTATCTTCGAGTGCCCATTTTCAAGATTTTAAAAGAGGTGTATGACCAAAGACCTGTATTTGTGGCACTTCGACATGGATTACCGTATGTGGAATTATTTAACAATTACCTAAGGAGAATCTATGAATCTGGTATTTGGATTAAGCTGCAGGAAGACTCTTTTCTCGAAGGAATTGCCAGTGGTGAAATTAGTTTTCGCAAATCCCAATCCCGCGAAATCAAAATATTCGACAAGGATTTTTATTTCTTTGCCTACATTTTACTGGGAATGGGATGGTGTATGAGCACTATAGCTTTTTTCTTAGAGAGATGGAGATTTAAATATTCGGTAACAAATAAATAAATTGTACGAAAAGGAATATTTGTTGCGTTCAGGTAACAATTCATTAAACTGTAATCGTAAAAATGAATGTACTAATGCCATCCAAAGTAAATATAATAAATGTGCACTGCTTGAATTAAATACACATCGCATATTTCCTTTCTCCTATAGGCAGGCCGCAAATATTCAAGGTACTAAATAAAATAATGTATAATGCCGCTATGCTATAATAAGCTAAATGACTTGTATTTTTTTTCGATCGTTAGTTAACCCCTGTGTATTTATTTTACGTATTCAAATTGGAATTTTCTACAAAGCATTAAAGAAAATACTGTAATCAAATAATCTAACAATTTAGGGGCTTGTCAAACATGGCCTATAAAAGAACGTTGAAGCAGAGGATTTCAGAGACATTTCAATGGAGTTACTTTACCTGAATACGGTTCAAAGCCTTTCACTATTTGATGGAAATCGTTTGGGTCAAACAGTTCAAGAATTAAATAATATTTACCAAACGGAACTTAACGTGTTCTTAGAGTTTGGCAATGGAGCAGATATTTTGGAATCAGCCAAAGGAACTTTTGTGCCAACTCTTTGGATTAAAAATCCGCAAAATCAAAAGGTTCTGAAAGGAAACTTCAGTAGCTGCAGCCTTACCACTTTGTATCTGGAAGATGAACATCTGGATCGTGGACTTCACTACCTTGCAAATTGGTTGTGGGAATATCATCACCTCCAAGTGCTTATATTCTTTAACGGAGGATCTTATGACAAACTAATACAAATATTCAGTCGATGTTTTAATGAAGGTTTTGTGAATATACTTGTAATGCTACCGGACTCCGATGAATTGTACACCTTTATGCCATATCAAGATTTGAAAATTTTGAACTTAAAGAGTATCAAGGAGTTCTATAATCTATCCAGTAACAAAATGGATTTCAATGGATATAATATCACCAGCGGACTTGTAACAGCAGGAGCTCCTCGTTGGTTCTCTTTAGAGATCGTCAAAATCGATTAATTCTATCTGGATACATGTTTCGGATGATTGTGGACTTTACAAACCATTTCAATGGATCCGTTCGGTTAATGGATGTGCTAACTGTAAACGATGGTCTTGAACTTTTAGCAAATCGTACAATAGACTTTTTCCCATTCCTAATCAGACCGCTGGAGAGGTTTTCAATGACCAATATACTTTATCTGGAAAATTGTGGTCTTATAGTGCCCACATCAAGGCCCTTACCCAACTGGGTTTACTTAATAAGGCCGTATGCATTTAACACTTGGATAGCCTGGCTAATAATGCTAACTTACTGCTCCTTGGCTTTAAGGATTTTTTCAAGAGGACAAATAAGCCTAAGTGCTGCATTTTTAAAAGTTCTTCGATTGGTTATGTATCTGTCGGGTAGCAGAGATATGGGAACTCGACCAACAACTCGTCGCCTCTTTCTCTTTGTCATATTAACAACTTCAGGATTTATATTAACTAATCTGTATGTGGCCCAGTTATCGAGTAATTCGGACCGCAGGAATGTATGAAAAACAATTAAATACTTGGGAGGATTTGGATAAAACCGATAGCATTTGGCCCTTAATAGATGTTGATATTAAAACTATGGAAAAACTTATCCCTGATCGAAAGAAATTACTAAAAAGAATTGTCCCTACTTCAGAGGCAGACGTAGATATTTATCGAAGAAACCTAAACACAAGTTGTATTCATTCAGGATTCTTTGATCGCATTGATTTTGCTCCTTTATCAGCAGAAATTCCTACGGTTTCCCCATTTTTCGGGAATTTCTACATATACTCTACCAGCAACCTCTTCAAATATCCGCTGCATTTGGACGTCCCTACTTGCCAGATTGTTTAAATTGGTTTGTGAGGAAAATATTTGAAAGTGGGAATTTATCTGAAAAGCAGCAGCAGTACATGCAGAGGCTTCAAGACCACCCAAACAACCTGGCACAAGACCTGATGGACACCAGTCAACGCACCAGGAGGCTGCACCGATCACACCCTTTGGACCTCTCTGGGATTAGACACGCAAATTAAATTAAATTATACACATACATTATTATATACTTCATACATACAATATCGACAGTTATTGTATAGTTTCGCAACAATTTATGTAATCAATTAATTCTCTACCGTTAAGTTTAGTCATCAAATTTAATGATTGTCCGCGAAGGACAGTTTTAAATTAATATATCCAAAAAAAAAAAAAAAAAAAAAAAAAAAAAAAATGTTGTTGCTCAGCGGAGCTGTAAAGTAAACTTTGTTCACCACCGTTTTCTACTCATAAATCTCCGCCCAAAAACTGTAATTACAACGAAAATACGCTAAAATATTTTGCCGGCAAGGTGACGCCTCCCTTGCGGCCTCATTTGCATGCCCGCTGGCTGCACTTGTCGCGGCTCAAAATCCACTGCCCAAATGGCCAAATGGCAAGCTGGCAACCTGCAACTGGCAATTGGCAACTGGCAGCCGGCCAAAGTTGCAACTGCCTCCGAAGGTGTCTTCGATTATTGCCAAACATTAATTATTTGCGCGCGATTTGGCGCCCGCCTCCTTTTTTTTGTGAAAGGCCTGGGCTAGTAGTTCAAATGTTTATTTTTCTGCTCTCCCTGGTGTATCTTTGATTACTGACTACACGTGGAAAAGTTAATGGTTATAAAGGAAATTAATACAAGTTCATATCCTAAAATATGTTCTTATTAGGGGAAGGAGAATTTATTTTTATTTTTTTAATTTTTTTTTATATTTTTAACAAATATTTATGGAATAAATTCCAAAAAATGATGTTTTTATGTGTAAGATCATCAGACACAGGCAGCAATTTTTGCGCAACGAATGTGAGACGAGGGACGGTCAGGTCGATTCACCGCCGTCCTCTGCCGTCCAGCTTGGCTTATTTATTTTTGGCCAAAATTGCACATTTTCCCATGCTGCTGTTGCCGTTTGCTGTTGTTGTTGTTGTTAGCCGATGTTGCCTGTTGCTGCCTGGCCATGTTGTTGCTGTTGTTGTTGTCGCGTCTAATCAAGGAGCGGAGTTTGAAGTCGATGCCTTGGTCGCCCCATTGCCATTTAGCCCGAAGCGGCTGCCTCAGCCAAAACGATGAATATTGATTTAATTGAAAGTCATTGAAGCACACGTACTTCATAGACACGAGTTTTCGTGCTACCCTGTTTAAAAGTATGATCAAATTGTTGATTTTCGATAATATATGTAATATATGTATATGTTAGCATGATTATCTTCATTTATTTATATAGTAATTAATAATATCTCATAAAATAATAATGACAATTAGGTTATTCATACATTTTTAGTTTAACTCTTAAATACTGAAATTTTGCAATATAGAACATAATTTTAATGTAATGTAAGTCGCAAAAATCATAATTTTTCCTAAATGACTTCAAGCCATATTCTTTTAGAATAATAACTTACTTGAGATTCTCTATATGTATCTTAAGTTTATACAGGTATCTCATAGTTCGATTCCTATCCGAATCAAAACCTTTGCATCTTTCCATTTGGTGTGGCAGCAAACCGACCGCCGATCGCAGCTTGTGCTCTCCCACATGCCAACATCTTCGCACAAATACACTCGCGAACGCAAATGTGGAAAACCGACGCCCCGGCAAAAGTTTCCCTGTATTTGCGGTTGTTGCTGGCACATTGACATAGTTTTCCACAACAGATGTGCCTAAGCCCTGCTCCCCGTCTGCATGACCGCCCACCAACTTGCCCCTAGATTTTCCCCGCGGCAATTCTGTCTCCCCATATTGGAATTTTGTCGACTTGTTTTTTTTTTTCCATCGTCGTCGTTGGCGATGCTGCCAAATGTCAAAAGGTTAATACGTGAATTAACAGCAAATTTCTTTGACTTGTGTGTGACTGCAAGCTGCTAGTTGTTGCTGATGATACACGGAAAATAAAATGCATAAATATATTTAAAAAAAATATAAATTCGCAAAAGAAATTAAACTAACAACTAAGAAGAGCGGCAAATTTAATTGTGCTGAGACCTATAAACCCTTCAAAAGTTATTCAAATAAAAAGTGATATGTAAAGCTTCATTTCTAATGTTGTGTCTTAATCAAATCTTCCCAGATATTTTTCCAGTGTAGTTGCTGTTACTAGTCGCTGTTTTTCATGCAGCTGCTGCGGCTGGCGCTTTCCTCGGAATGCGGGCGTTGCTATGTTTGTTTATTTTCTTTTAGGCGGCTCCGCTTTTCCGTGGGTTCCCCTAATGCATTTGGGACACCAGCATGTGGTCGGTATGGGTGATTTTCGTGTGCTAGCTTTACAACATATTACATTAAAATGCTTCTTTTTGTTGTTCATTCTTCTTAAGCTCTCGCCTTCTCTGCCAATAAATCAATGGGAGTTTCGGCCGGGCGAATTCCGATCATTTTCCCAGGGTTAACTTAAGTTGTGGGATTACCCAAGAAAATCTAAAACATTTTGTAAAGTTGCTCACGTCTGTTGGGAAATGTTTTTAAGGAGGAATGCTTCTCTAAAATCTTCTTAGAAATAGAGCCCTTAGAGGAATGAAACAAGACCGAAAGATTTACTTTTCGGAGTTAAGCAGTTCATTCCAAACGTTTCAGCTTTTAAGGATCTGAGCAAATCCTTTACAACCCTAAAGCTTAAAGCATACAAATTCCTTTGAATATTTATTATTCTACCATCAAAGCTCAATTGTATAACTGTTATCCTTACAGTTAGCAGATACAGCAACCATTAAGTTAAAGGACATTTTCTCTCAGTTCCGCACATATCCTACAGATGGCGCCAACTTGTGATTTCCTTGCCGAATGCATTTCAATTAGATACATTTTTCAATTACTTACAAAAATTCCATTTGGCACGCTCGATTGCCTCATTTCCCCCAGATGCCATGAATAACCCACATAGATGGCGATTAAACGGACAGCGAGTAGGAGATATGCAAGCTGAACCGAAACCGAAATAGAGTCGTATGTCTATGCAAATTTTTTTGCGCAGTGGCAAGTGCATAATTTTTATTATTATTATTTCTCAGTCGCTTTGGTATCCATGGCGCTACGCTAAAAGTGCCAATCTAGAGTAGATCAAAAAGCGCAAAGCCTACGGAGCAACGAGTGCCGCCGGCGCACTTGGCGACTGCCCACTTGGGGTTTTTTTTGCCAGCTCAATTCAATTCATTAACCGAGCTGTGGCAGCGATTAAATCGCTCAGGCCATACTATGTATATCTATATTATTTGCGCACACATATATTTATTTTTATTTCATTTTTAATGGAGCCAACCGCATAATCTGCTGACAATTTATTGGCATTTTCATGTGAATTATGCTATTTCAATAAAAACACATTTTTCTTTTATTGCCACACATTTCGAAGAGTACGCCTTGTGGCTTTATCTTATATCTAGTATGAAAAGTGGTTCAATCGAGATAGTTTCAGACTGCAATTTTTTTTTCTTACATTTTAATTGATTCTTAATGGAAAAATTCTCTTATCTCGATGGCAAATTTATGAAATGTTAATTACAAAATACACGATCAACGTAATTTGAGTACAAGTAGTTTAGTTATTATTTAATTGTTGCGAAAACTGTCAACGATTTTTAAAAGTTCCATATGATTTGATATTATTGGCTCGATAAATGAAAATATTCGCAGCAGGGAACGAAAACAGTGCAAAAATTGCAATTAAAATCGGAGATCGTAAACAGAAACCAATTTTAAGTGGGGGAATTGGTTTTGAGTTATTACCAAATTTGCATAGCCTTAGGCATGATCAATTGATTTAGATTAATTGACTTAGTTGTACAGACTCCACTACCCACTTTTTAGCAGCATAAAAAATTTCCACATCGTAAAAGGATACAAAAGTATGAAGCTTTCGAAATAGCCTGCTTTCAAGCCGCGCCTCATTGGTTATTCAATTAAAGAACTCCTTCAGCGCTGGCTTAATAATTATAGGCCATCTTAAATGGGTAATAAAGTTTATATAGCCCGCAAAGGCATAAAAATACTGAGACTGGTGTTTTTTCATAATTACAAATCAATACTGTAGATTTTTTATTAGAACATCATTAAATGAACTATTTAAAGCATTCGCCGAAGGTAAATGCATGTTTTATGATCACTCAATTATCATGTACTTTCTAACTTACAACATTTCCTGGACCTTTATTTTCTATGGCGTTTTCTATTTGACCTCATATTACCCCACATAACGATCAATAAAGTTCGCAATCGTCATTAATTCCTAGAGCATTGTATTAAACTTGAGTATTGTTCTCGATCATTTTTATGGCGCTCTAAGCTTGAACTGATCTCCATCACGATGTTTTCTATTTAACGATCGCTCATTTGATTTTATAAGTTTCCATTTCGTGCTGGCATCTGGCTTTCATTGGAAGCTCTCCCGCGTCCACTTGACTAAAATTTAATATCATAATTCGAATTTACAACTTTTTAATGCACTCTGCTCATCCCATTTCATGGCAATTGCTTTTTTTCGAGAGCTGTCCCATATGGGCGACCATTTAAAGTCCCATCTGTACTCCTCTTGGCCGTTTGCCGCTGGTGTCCGTGCATATTTGCCGCTGCTTTGACGCCATTGTTGCATGCAACGCGTCGGCGGCAGTCGGCAAAATGAAATTTCATATTTTCCTATTGCACTACAAACGCAAAAAAGAACCAAAACATTTTTTCACATTTTTGTACACTGGGAAAAGGATTTTAGTAGGCTGATTTTGTACTCAAGAAAACCCTTTTAAAACCTAACCAAATATTATTCCACTGAAATACTTTGACAAAAACTATATTTCTTTACACATTCCATCTATTTTGTATTTGTTATTTATTTTGTCAGGCATAAAAAATATTTAAAAATTCGAAGTTCGTGACAAGAACTTTTCTATAAGGGCAGATATAAATTTATAAGTAAATATATTGTTTTTTTTTTAGTGATCAATTGTCTGCAGGAATGAGACTTCATTTAATGTACTAACCAGTGTAAGCCCCGTCCACATATTTATCCGCCCAACTCCCCTCCCCCGAAGGCGTAGACAGCCGCATTTAGCAATTGCAGACCAAACTGAGCCATGGCCAAAAGCAAATGTCGTCGCTGTTGTCGCATCCTTTTTGGTAGGATGCCTGATGCGCCTGATCCTGGAGGGAAAAAATCCTTTTTGTCTGCGCCGCGTCGCCTTTCATTTCGCGCGGCGCGTTAATATTAAAATGCATGTAAAAATGCACGAGTCCTTTGGGTCTGAGAATTTTGCTAAAAACGGTTGGGTGCCGAAACAGCAGCTCAGAACATATGGAAAATAAGAAAACGAGTAAGATTGTTTGCCATAAGAAATTATGATACGTTTAATTACCAAGTGGAGCACGTGACTGACGAACAAGTGAGATGATGATGGCCCATTCCTTTGGCACTTACCTCGTTCATTAACAGCTGTCAGCACATTTGGGTTTCGGATTCCCCAAGCGCCTTTCACAATTTGCACCTTTTTAATTAACGTGATTGCAGTTGGCACCTCAATCCATCCCCTTCTTTATTTTTTCCCGTGCCTTGTTCCATGTATGCAAACGCGTTGATCTATGTTCTACGTGCTGAATGCATCTCTCGGCACCTGACTGCCACACCCCAAAAAGTTTACACCTCCCGTGGGGTTTTCGTCACTCATAGCCATCGTCGTCATCATCATCGCCGTCTCAAGTGTGCACTTGCAAGTGACGAAAAAAAGAAGGAAAACAGCGAGGAGAAATTCTAACAAAAAAAAAATCATCTGAATAAATTCAAACAACGAAAAACAGAAATCACCTAAACTTGGAAGGCGTCGCCTGGCTTTGTCTTTCTCCATAACTCCATAAAGCGAAAGTTCTGTTTGTCGTTTCGGTTTTCGGAGTTTTCCAGCTCAATGATGTCACACAATGTCACGTGCTCCTCTGATTTTCTAGCTTCGCGACAGGTTCATGTAAGCCATGGAAATTTCCATGTTCTCACCGGGATACTCAACATTTATGCACTTCAGCGCGCACTCAGTGGGTGGTGTTTTTTCTGGGCGATGGGTGGAGGTCATTGGGTGGCGGGAGTGACAAAGAACATCCCCGGATTGGTTGAACTTTAAGGAAATGCCAAATTATGAATGGCAAAGGAAGCTGATATGGGGAATTAAAAGCTGCAAAGTCGCCGTATTCTTAAGGGTAATAAGCCCATTAAGTTGATTGAAATCATTAGGCATTAATGCTTGTGAATGGTTACAAACTACACACTAATAATTCAGATATTTACTCTTATTTAAATATATTATTTATTAAAAAAAACATAACTAAAGCATAAAGTTTAATAAATTCTTAGAAGACATATTAACAGATCTTCTAGGCACACTTCTTGTCAAACTACGTTATCAATCCAACATCCCCTGTCAAAATAAATTGTATTTTCCTTCCCAAACTTTGGGTAATATTTCGTGTGAACCCTTGGGTGAACCCTTTCACACTTTCGGCACAACTTTAACGATGATCGGCAGGCGATGTCCGGTACAGTCTCTTCTTGCTTTTTATTTCGTATTTTGTATTTTGTATTTTTCGGAGACTCGCGTGGGGCTAGCACTCAAAACAATTTATAATTTCAACGCCTTGAGATAACAAATAGCCCCAGTGGTGTGCACGATTCGACAATTAATCAAATGCCGCGGCGCGTCGCGTCGTTGCTCGTGTTACTTTTTCGGCATAATTACGTTAAAATGTGGCACGGAAAATAGTTGCAGGCCAGGCTAAGAGCCGAAGTCTTACCGCGGCTCACAGACACCGAGATAGACAGTTAAAAATGACAGCAGGCCAACAAACGAACCGAAGCCAAATGACAAAACCCGCCGTCACAAAAAAAAAATAGTCCAAAAAATATAAAAAAAATAAGAAAATAGTACACAACACCAAAGAGCCAAAATGCAGCCGAAAAAAAAGAAAGAAAACATGGCCAGATGATCGATTAGGCCAATGCAGTCGCTCAGTCTCTTAGCTTTTGAGTCTTTTTTCTATTTTTAAGCCTCCGTCGAGTCATGCAAAACAATTGCGGCCACAAATATTGTAGCAGCACACCGAATATTGGCCATGACTATTTCCCATTTCTAATGCCGATTCGATTCCATTTGTATTTCCTAGGTTTGGCATAATTTGGCAATTGAATTGATTTGGCCAAGCCCTGTGGCAAAATTTGGTTACGCTCACGTTCGCGGCGGCGGCTGCAGGAAATCCAGCCAAGGAAAAACTGTAACTGAAACTGAAACCTAAACCGAAACCAAAACCCAAACCCAAAGCGATACCGAATCCCAACTCCCAATCGAAAAGTTTTGGGGCTCGGGAAAAAAAGGGTTTGGCTGTGATATTTCATGTTCGCCGCCAACGCCAAAGTTCTGGGTATTGATTGATCGAATCTGGGGGCGAAAAACTGCGCTTTTCGGATTGGAAACGCATTAAAGCCATATTTTATAACCATAACCCTCAAAGCTTAATTCTTATTAATTTTATTGCCATTTTTTATAAGTAAAGAGCAAAAATAGCAGGGAAAAGATTCTTATTGTGGTTAACATTTTCCATGAAATCAGCAATATTATCCTTGTGTACTTCTCTCTTATGCCAACGTATCACATTTGTCGTCCTTCTGGCCATCGATTGATAGAAATCTTGTCGAACACAAAAAACTCAAAAATTGGATAAGTCTTAGGCCCTTGCAGAACAACTTTAAGCATCGAAAACATTGAATTGTTCCGCGATTTGTTTGAGCAGTTGAGCTTGGTGGTATTTTTTTTGCAGCCTCCTGTGTTCCGTGTTCCATGTGCAATTTTTGCATACTTCAGCAAACGCGTCATATTTTCGAGTGGTTTCGCTAACATGCAAAGGACACTTGAGAGCCCAGGCACACAAGTGGATCCTTAAAGAGCATTTCTTCAGCTCCTGCCAACGTAGATGCCTTTATCCGGGCAAGGGGCTTGAGAGTATAGCTACATTCTGAATGGGCCTGATGAGAAATCCAGGGTTTGGGGCGTTTCGCAACGATGATGCGGATGGTTCTGAATGCTGAAACAGCGAATTATATTGGACGGGGGGCAGTATGCAAAAATTTGCCCAACATCGGTTACAATTTTAAAGCGTTTATCGGCTCATCAGGCTTTAAATTTTGCCATTTGCCAAGCAACAACAACTGAAACAACAATGGATTTTATGGCAATCACAGTGGCTGAATAAACAACAAATATGCAATATGCAGATGGCTCCCGATGGAACTGCACACAATGCTTGTTGCCATTTCCGTTTCCTGTTTAACCAGCACACACACACACGCACGCACACATGGGCACTCCGAACTGGACAGCAACATATCCTGTGCATAATGCGAATATCATTTACCGTGTCAATCACAGTGCACACATCCAGGCCATGGCCATTCAACCAGTCACTCGGGCCACAATTCAAAAAACAAAATACAAATACAAAAAAAAAAAAAAAAAAACTCAACCGCAGGAAGCCCGGGAATAAAGCCAATATCCCGAGTGGATTTCGCAGATCCTGGGCCCCAGTCGAGTGTAAAATGTTGGCGGTCATTTTAATATCAAATAATTAATTTCTGCGTAAATATTTATAACAGCAAAAATGGGCCGCATAATTGATATGTTTGCCCAAACGGCTCACACAGAGAAATAAATCTAAGCAATAGCTGCGGGGCTATACATTTTCAATGAGCTCGCTAACTTATAATGAGTAAACGCGTAACTTTATAAATGAGAGCAAAACAAGTATGTTGTAATAGTACCAGCTAAATTAAGCTAAAGTTATATTTTGTTGCTCAAATAATATTATTTTAACTATATATACCTTGAGGAAATTAAAATATGTTTGATTATACGAGTATCAAAGTTTTATTAATTCAAGCAATAATCTATGCTTGCGAATTTAACATATAATTTAGCATATTATTTTCTCAGTGTACAAACACGATCCAGGAGAATGATATATCCAGGACGAGACCAAAAAGCCCCATATCTGTTTGATTTGTCCAATTGCCCATTGTTATTGGCAGTCATCATTCGAGCCGTTGCAATTCAATCATTACGAAATGAAATAAGCATAATGAAATGCAATATAAATGCATTAAATGCATCTGCTGTCGAGCCAAATCAATTTCATTCCAGCAATTTCTCCATGCGAAATTATTGAAATTATTGCTGCCCAATATGTACACACATATTAATGGAAGGGAATGTGAGGCGTGCCTTGGGTTTTTTGGCGCGGCTCGCCGCCGTTTGGGGAATTGCGGTCATTTTTCGCAATTAAAAGCTTTACACATTTTGCAATCAATATATGAAATAATTAAATAAAATGTCGCTTAATTAAATTGGCACGACCTTTTTCGATTGCGATTTTTTTTGCCGCGGAATGATGATGATGATACAAGTGATAAGCAGAAAAAACAGAAGCCACGGCAGCTGTAGCCCGAGGAATGCGTTTAATTTGTATGATGAGTTAAGTTAAAGTTACACTACATGAAGGGGTATAATTACTAATATAAGAGATTTGAAAATATTTTAAATATTTAAATATCTGCTTTATCATTTCCAAAAAAATCAAAAGCTCTTGAATCTGATTCATAATGTATTTCATGTATTTATATTTAAAATGCAATTTTATTTTAGTAATACTATCTTCTGTATATGGTTTTCTCGGTTTTTATATGTATATTAAGCATTTCTCAATTTAAATATTAATATATTTCACAATTTCTTCAGTGAATAGAGTATTCCTTAGTTCGATAACTCATTATTTCACCAAGTTCCCGCTTATTTACGCATCTGAGTTCCAATTCTCGCGCATCACAGAAATGTGACAGTTAGTTAGTGTCGAAAAGACCAACGTCTGCCCCTCACAACTTGGCCAATTAAATTCAATTGAAGTTTTCTTTCTTTTTTTCCTTTTTTTTTGTTTCTGTGGACCGCTGCTGGTGCCAACTGTTTATTTGTTTACTCTTTAACGCCTGCGCGCGTGCCTCAATTTAGTGGAAGTCCGAAGACTGCGCACTTTCAATGCATTTTGCCGCCTCTTTGGATGGGCGATAGGCAAATGAGTGTGCTAATAAAGTGGGGGGGCTTTTTCTCGCCGTGCACGAGCTGTGTGCCGCCTGTCAGCATATCAACGCAATTTGTGCACTCGCCAATAGACGAGACCGAGAAGCCAAGACGGCGGCAAGTTATGGCCAACGATGCTCGGCGACTGCGCAAAGTGCCTCATAAATTTACGTCGCTGATGAAGTGATAGTGCAGGAGTACAAGTTAGTCAAAAAAAAAGTGGCCAAGAAGTCGCAGAGGCAGCCTTAGATTCAGATCCAACTATAGTCAAAGTTACACCGCTAAAAAATTTAGAAACCAAGAAATAAAAGAAAAGAAAAGAAGCCATCCTCCAAATAAATAAATCATTCATCACTTTATTTAAAAAAATTCAAAAAAGGAAACAATAATATTTATAATTATCAATTCAAAGTTCTTAGTCTTAAAAGAAAAAACATTATATTTGTACAAATATCAACGATGTAGTATATATTTGTTTACTGTGTCTCCTGCAGATTGTTTATTGCAAAGCTAGGCCTTCGCCGCAAAAATCGGTACAAAAAGATACAATGCAACAACATTGTTGCTCAATGGTCCAACTAATGTGCCGCAGATAGGAAATAAAAGGGGAAGCCATTAGAAAGTGCAAAAACAAATTGGCTGCAATCGTGAATTACATAAAACGTCTTTCACCAGAGACAGGTGCTTCTTATATGAAAAGAAAAACTTATGAACGGAAATTAGGTTTTTTTAATAGAAGTATCAATTTTAAAAATAATATCACCTTTATAAAGATAGTAACGAGCTGTTACTTCAAGTTGCATCTTAAATATTAAAGATAATACTAATTGAACCAATAAAATAACCCATTCAAGTTTTTGCCATTATTGTTCTAAAACAAAGGTCAGCCAGCGCTTGCTTCCTCATTCAGTTGATTGATTTATCCCGGCCATTGACACAGTTTTGCCGGTAATCTCAGTTGGCTTACAACACTTTCTTGCCCTTGTCCATTGTCATCCCGGCTGGCTATTAACCGACCTTCGACGGAGGCCAAGGACAAAGGCAGGACGAAAGCGCGTAATTGAAAGTACGCGACCAAGTTGTAAAGCAGATGTAAGGACATCAAGTGTCTGCCGCTCGAAGTAGAGAGCGAAAAAAAAAAACTGAAGGAGAATTTGCCATAATAAAAATAGCTAACGCCCTGGCCGCGATTCAAGATTCAGTGAGATGCCATAAGCACAAAGGCAAACTGTAGATAAAAATTCAATAAGCCAGGCCAAGAGGCAAGGAGCAGGACATACCAACCAACCAACCAGGCAACCAACCGACCAACCGACCGACCGACCAACCGAGACCGTTAAGCCTGAAGAAGGGGCAGAGTGTCTGCGGTTGGGATTTTGTGGCCAATAAATAAAATTAATACGAACGCACTTGAGCACAACTTGACCAGGAAGCAGGTCTCCAACGGAAGGACTACAGTGATTTTTTCTTTTTTTTTTCATTTTATTTTACTTTATTCCCCATCGTCATCTTTTCTTCATTCTCCACTGTGTGTGTTTTGTTTGTTGACTTGTTGAATGAGCCGAAGTCCAAGGGCCAGGAACAGGCCAACTGTTGACTGCCACTTGCTGCCTTATGGCCAAGCCGATATGCTAGGTAAATAGAGATGAGGCCCAGAGCTTAAAGTTAGGCCGAGAAAAGAGAGAAGAAAAGCGGAAGTTGATAAAGAAAATTCGAGTAATTGAAAGCGATATGAATTCAATTTTTAAAGTGATGTTTTATGATGCAACATTTTTGTGAAAGTTATATAGACAAGCTTTGTTTTATATGTTATCAAGCATACAATTTTCTGTTAATAACTTTCATGTATTTAAATTAAATTATCCATTCTATTCTGATCAGAGTTCAGCAAAAAAAACCACTCAAAAACTTTCACCTCGTTCTGAAATATTTACTGGCAATCACCGAAATTCTCGAGGCGTTCCCACAATGCATTCATAAATTAGTCAATTCCAAGGGTGCAACTTTGTGGCATCCGCATTGGTGCAATTCGAATGCTGACACGTTGATGACCCCGCAATTGAACTGCCATAAGAAATCACTCTGCTAGAGACAGAGGATTGTGTGATGTGCGGGGAGTTGGTGGGTGGATTTGGTAGGTTGCAGGGGGTTAGCACTGCACCGCCTACTTTCAACACTTGCCACAACAATGGTGCGCAAATATTTACCAGCCAGTCGAAGCTGGAAAAAGGCAAAGGCATCGGATCAGCAGCTTGAGTCTCAGCCTCAATTTGAAATCCAATAAAATTTAATTGGAAACTTCATCACGGGTGCGAAAATTCACACTCTAAGCCAAGGCAGGCACGACTCGGCTGCCGTTTGCCGTAAATCTATTGGCCAAGGCTTTTCCAGTTGCCAGTACCTAGACCCCACAACTCCCCCCACCAAAACACTTCGATATATCCACACGTTTCGTTTTGCACCTGGCGGCGTTTCTCTTGGGGAAGCATCGCGATAAGGAAATATTTTTCATACGGTCGATCGGTGGGGTGTTCATTTCGTTCCATTCCGTTATTGGCCATGGCAATATATGGCTTATTTATGATTTTCCTCTTGCCATGCCATATCTCTCTGGTCCATTGTCGACATTAATCGCTTTGCTTCGCTGAAAAGTATAACATGAAATTGGGATTGATTTATGTTATAATTACAAAAGCCAACGCATATTAGTGGGCCAAGAAGGAGAGCAAACAGTGGGGCTGGCTATATAAGTAGATTGGATCTACACTTGTCGGGAAATTGCACAAAAGTCTCAATAGTCTGATGAAAGCAAAATATTTCTGCAAAATTCTACACTAATTGAGTTTATTAGTTTATTTATTAGTTTATTATTATTTATTATTAGTTAGTTTATTTATTATACACTTTATTTTAAGAATGAGCTCTTTAATGCACTACAATGATACATTGTAAGAGCATAACATTTAAACCAAAATACTACTAACACATCCAATATAAATGCAAGTACTCCACAATGCCTAAAGGTTGGTGTTTTCTTATTGTTTATATTTTTCTATTCCTTTATAAAAACTGTAAATTTTGAAAAAATCTTTGTCCAGTGAACTGTAGTCAGTTCAACCCGAGTGAAAACCGAAAGATTTACTGTGTGCGTTTCATATAAAGTCTTCAGTATTAATTTACATTTTTTTCTTGTGTTGTGCATCGAATACAGATGTTTTTGGATTATACGAGTTATGTAGTGGTCTCCTCCTTGAATTCCCACCAGTCATTTTCGTATCCCTCCCTCACATGGCAAAGGAGGACATGTCGTCGTTTTTGGCAATAGTGCGATAAGTCGAGGACCTTTTGTTTAACTTCGTAGATATTCTTGACAGTGATCTCTCGCTCCAAGCACTCGGACAGCTTCTCGGTGGCCATTTCCATGTCCTTCTGATTATCCTCGAATATGATCTTCTGATTGTTGTTCATCAGATAAAAGGCGAACACATAGCTGTACATCAGAGTGGTGCGACATTGGCATAAGACATCGACGGCATCACGCAGGAACTGAACCTCAATCCAGCTCATCTCCTCCTGCATGTCTTCCATTTTTGCCTGAATATTGGAATACAATTTATTTTCCATTTTCAAGCTCTGCATGTGGTTGCTATAACGATTGTAATAGTGCAGATATCGGGCCATTGAAGAGCGATATTTTTGCTGAGCCAATCTGGCCTGTTTGGCCTCCTCCTCGTCGAATCGATTGCAGCTGTACCAGGACGAACCATGTGGCTCCCAGGATCCCAGGCACACCCAGCAGAAATCATAACGGCAGGATGGATTCTTGCACACCATATGATTGCAACCACCATCCTTCTCGATGGTAACATTGCACTTGGGGCACTCCTTCGTGTTCTGGGCAATCCAATTCGATGTCTCCGAATCCTCAAGGCATTTTTTGACCCATGTCTTGAGAGAACTGCAGCTGGCGGGTTCATGCCAATTTTCGCCACAAGCAAAGCAAAACTCATGCCCACATTTGCAAAGGACTGCTCGTGGTTCAGCGCAAACGGCCTTGACGGCATGGCTGCAGTTGGGGGCGGGGCACCATCGCATCAGGGTGTTGCATTCCACAAAGGTGTTGGTGATCAGCTGCTGATATCGCTCGACAACCTCTGGATCATCGGCTAGTTTCAGGAAGGATATATAATCCACCAGGATCTCGCAGTTGGTTGCTGGACATTTGATGGTATTGGCCAAGCCCTCGCTACACGTCTTATTGGCCAAATACTGTTTCCAGCAGGCAGCACAAAAGTTGTGACCACAACCCAAACCTATGAGCTCATCGCAAGAACAAAAGCAAATGCCACAGAGCTGAGGTAAGGAACAGGATGTGGACGCCGCACAATCGATTTCAATCTTCTTCTCAAAGGGATTCAACACATGGGCACGCTGGAAGAAGTCCTCCGGATTGCTCTCGAAATAATTTTCGAACAAGCTCTCTTTGTCCCATTTGAAGTGATTTAGGATAATACGCGTGACTTGCGGTGGCAGATTCAGGACATTATTCACCTCATCGATGATGTTACGCTGATGCTGAACAATCTGGTCAACCGAAAGGACCTTGTACACAAAGTCATCCGTTTCGGGACTGTTGGAATTTTCCGGCAAAAGGATTTCCGTGCAGGTATCCTCGCTGCCGCTGTCATTTTCGCAACTCATGTGAGTGATAAGCGATCGATGCGAGTCACCGTGGTCCTCATCCGAGAATTCCATTTCGGAATTCATATTACCAGCATGTGGTTAGAATTTTTTTGGAATTTATAACACCGGATCTAAAACATTTGATGTCTTTTATGGGCCTGATGGAATAGAGACACATATAAACGGTACCAACACGACAGCAACAACGTTTTACAGACCACGAATCGTTTTGGAGGATATGGAACACTCTCGATGTAAAGAATTGATTTTTTCTTGTATTTTTCTTCTTTTTTCTACTGAAGACTAAACCTACTTAGTTAGTGCTTGTCAAGATTTCCCTTTGCGAAAAGACAAAATCATAAAATAAATTGTACGATATGACAGCATTTTAGGATTGTCGTTTTCGATTCAAATTATCTGGGAAGTTTCTACAACCATGTAAGCACCAGTGGTGTAAAATTTTTAAGTCCAAGCGCTATTAGAACGACCACATAAACTGCTTTCCACCTAGAGTATGTCTGCAATATTTGGAAAAGGAGATACACCAGTGTTGTGTTGGTAGTTAAAAACATATTAAAAAATGTTTAAAAATTTTAACACTCTTATAGCAAAAACTCTAAAAGTAGAATTTTGTGTGAATTTTAGTTGCTATGCGGCTTTAGGCATCGAGCATTTTTAGTTCTGTGTTGAGAGACCATCCAAATGCATTTGGCCTGCGCTTTTAACGCGTTCTCACATGCACACTAAAAGCTTTTCGGGATATATGTTTTTTCATAACCCCTTCGTGGCATAAAACAGAACAAAGCAATGTCTCAAGTGGCAAGGGTAAGGCACGTAAATAAAAACGAGGAATAAAATTCATGAAAAAACCCCATGCACACACATATGTACCATATATACGATATGCGAAATGAAAGTGAAGTGAGCGCAGGATAATGGCGACCAGAGCGGGACGGAAAGCCAAAATGAGTAAGAGATATGGAGTAAGGGTAATGAGTGTGCATAATGCAGATGCAGATGCAGGATCCCGGTCCAGGGTCCCAGGAGCAGTCCAATCCAGCCCATCTCCAGCACTCATTGAACAAGCGGGCTCAATCTGCCATGCCAAGATGCACTTGGGTAGAAGTACACTGGAAGAAATTAGGAGTAACATTATATTTTTAAAATTTAAATAGTAATTTTCTAAGTATTTGAAACTTTGTAAGTTTATAAAATAGGGGTATATATTGTAAAATAATGTTAAACTAGAATTGTTAATATATTTTGATTCTTGCCTTCAAAGGAACATTTATTAATTACTTTATAAAATCTAGCTAAGTCAATGCATATTTTTTCCAAACTTCCTAATTTCATAAATTTTTTATTTTTAGTGCTGAATTTTACAGAGAAGCACACATAGTGGTCATGCCTTTATTTCTTTCTCTCCCCTCCCTTTTTGTGTTATATTTTTTATTTAAAACAAAGCGGCACAACAACCCGCCAAAAACAGTAGCCCGTTCCAGAATGTAAAAAAAAAGTAAAGCGAAAAGAGCTGGCAAAAATCATTACAAATAAAAATGCCAAGTCGCCAAAACAGCAAAGGCAGCCACAAAATCCCTTTCATCAGTTCGTGTGGTTGGAGATCCACATTCTCGCCCCTTTTTTTTATATTCATCCAGCATCTTTTCAAGTCACAGCCAAATTACAAGAAATCCTTTCGTGCGCGTGAATGCTTTGGTGGAAAATGCGGAAAAGGAAATAATTTGACCGTTTGCTGGTGCAAAAGAAGCAGGGATAACAAGAAAAGGAGCGGACGAAGGCGGTTGCCAGCAAGTGGGCGTGGCCAGTGTCATATGTGCAAAATTTGAAGAATTTTCCCCACCTACCTACCCCCGATGCAAATGCAATCGCAACATAGATGCGCCACTTGTTGGCCACGACGCTTTATCGTTGCCAATCGCGTTGCGAGAGGCCGAAAGAAATGGCAAACTGCAATGATGATGGTCAACAGCGATGGCCCTGTGACGTGACCACGCCAAAAAGACCAAGAACCACATGCCTCCCCGATGATGATGCCAAATAGCTGATAGGCAAAGCCAACAATCCCGGCCAACTGGCATTTTTCTGCGCCTACTTAAAGTTTTGCACTACGAAAAACTAATAATAATAATTCAAGTAAAGATTCAAAATTAATGTTTAATTAATTTAACAATTTAGCAATCAAAAAAAAAAAAACATAAGCTTAATACAAATGTTTAAAAAGGTCCTAAATATTGTACATTTAAGCTGCGTTTATTTTCCCCAGTGTACTTAATGTTCCTGCAACTATTTGCTGGGAAATATTCTTGGGAAAAATTTCTCCAGCTCGGCCAACGGTTTCTCTGGCCAAAAGGATGTTCGCTTGGAAATTCATGTAAATTAGCCAGGTAATTACAAGCTTTATATCAGCGGCAAACGGATGTATGCTGATCGCAGCGATAAATGCGTTCGCCCGCTTCTCGCATTATAATTACTCCTCTTGTCTGGTATTGTGTAGTCGATTTGAAAAGCAAAAATTAGCTGGAAATCAACGAGCATGAAGCGCCGACACTGTTGGAAGAAAATCAACGCTCGGAACTAATTTGATTTTGATGCGACGGGGGCCCCCAAAAGAGAAATGATATATGTACGAGTTTGTACGAGTATAGAAAAGAATGCTAGATTTTTTTCTGTTTAAAGCCGGGCTCTCGATTCATAATCAAGTCGCGGAGAGGCATGAGTTATTACATTAACGGTTGGCATGGACAGCTGAATTTATGTTTTCTCTGCGCCATTGATTGACCTTGAGTAGCGGTTTAACAGTAGCTGCCCGGCGATGAATTCGTATATAATTAAAATCAAAAATTAATTTCAAGTTTCGAGTGTGTCAGAGATTTATGTGAAATTTCGTTTTGGTCTACAGTCTAGACTTTTAAATTCGTTTTAAGTGCGATCCGGGTGATCATTCATCAAGTGGTTGGTTGGAAAAATGGGTTACGGGAACAGCACATTTATCACAGAATCTTGGTGAAGATGAATCATAAATATTCAATTTTTTTATTATATTTTATAATTTCTGTAGCCTTTTTTTGTGTTAACTTGACATTCGCAACTGTCACTGCACAGACAGCTCTTTTAACTCTTCATCAAAGCAAAAGCATTGCCAAAAATTTGCTTTGAAACCGATTGTGTTCCACTGCAACCCTGGGGCATATCCTTATCATAATCCCACCCTCGCATATTTTGCGCAAATACTTCCAATCAAAAGGGTCTGCGAAAAAGGAACAACAAAAAAAATTTAGCCTTGTGACAGAATACTTGGGTGCGAAGAAAAGTGAAAGTGCTCCCCCTTTTACACATTCAACCCCCGAAAAGTGAAAGAAATCAGCAGAGGAAAAACTTTTTTCCACCACATGTGTGGACTCGTACGTGCTGCTGTCTCTCTTCATCGTTTGGCGGCATTTCGCCTTTGAAATTGAAGCATTGCCGCCATCTTTTCTGG
This sequence comes from Drosophila sechellia, assembly GCF_004382195.2. Lineage (NCBI taxonomy): Eukaryota > Metazoa > Arthropoda > Insecta > Diptera > Drosophilidae > Drosophila > Drosophila sechellia. The sequence goes on along the minus strand of NC_045951.1, from coordinate 10,147,178 downwards.
GTGGTATGGTATTTTTCGCCAACGAAGAAAGTGCGTTAAGAAGGAAAACTACGCCACTTCAAAGTGGCAGTTCAGTTAGTAAGTTTGCCCCCAAGCAGGCAAATCACTGGGCTCAGACTTCAAAGCGGGTTTTGCATTTCGTCCGCCAATATTCTCGCGCTTTTGCGGCTTCTTTTGTGGAAAAAAAGCGCCCATCCACTTTGTGACATAGAGAACGTTGCCTTTGGTTTTGAAAAACTTTTTTGACGGCCGGCTGTATATGCAGGTATATGTATGATTCAGAAAAAGGACTCTCTGGCCAGTGAAAGTCCTGCTGCGGAATTTCGCGTGTTCAGTTGACATTTAGTGGAGTTGACGGGTTCACACTCGTCTAAGTGGGGGGCGTTACTGGTTTTTATACCATTCTAATGGGAACTCAGGGGTGGATTGGTTGTAATTAAAGCGTATTACTTTGTGCTGTTTTGGGGCATTAAAGTATACTTGAAATAAATTTAACTTTATTGTAAGCAAATATAAATGTGTAAATTAAGTTCACTTGCTACAAATTATCACAGTGTGCGTCAATGCACGTAGTGACGATACACGCCTACAATTTTAGTTTAAAACAGTTGATTTCATTATAATTTTTGTCTGGTCACCATTATGTCCCCAGTATCCTTTCATACCGCATATCATGTTTAGATTATCTGGTTGGCCTTTAATTGTTTGATTCGCTCCTATCAGATTTTCTTTGTTTTTTCTCCGCATTTTTTGGTGTTGCTTGGACCGCGACAGTCTGGCACGTCTTGGTAATATCTTGGTGTTTTTGTGTGACTGTGTTTTCTAATGCACGTCACGTGACAAAATTGTATAATTTCCAAAACGGGCAGCGGGCCGCACGTCGCCCATTGCCATTGTGACATTTCCGGTTAATTTGGCGCCAGCTCAGCCGGGTTCCAGTCTCGTTCGTACCCCATCGCCCAATCCCAATCCCAATACCGCCTTTTGGCCCTCCTTCCATTTGAGAGAAGCCAAAGGGGAATGCCACATTTTTTGACACTTGGCCAAGCAAAAATCACAGCGCAGGAAACATTTCCTTTCCCTTTTCTGGCCAAATCGCAATTACCTTTCCCTCTGGTTAACGTTAACGTTAACTTCGCTGCGCTCGCTCGGCAACGTAATCGTAACTTACTTTTCCTTTCATTTTGTGGCCGCCGGCGGACGGGACGGACAATGCAAAGATCAATGTCAGTCGTAGTCAGAAATTAGTAAGTGCAACTAAGGCGAACTAAAACGAGGGCGCCCACTCAATCTCCTCCCCCAATCCAATCCCCATCCCCTAGCCATCGCACTCAGTCTTTGGAGCAGCAGCCATGCCATGAGTAACTGACATTAATTCAAATTGTTAATTCATGCCTGTCACGCTTTGGTACAGCGGTGTCCCCACAATATTTCCTAGCCAGGCTCTAATGCACTGTGAAAATCGTAGGGTCAACGCAAATCGATTTCGAGCGCATCGTAACTGTCACTTACTAACAACACAAGTATTTGTATTAGCTACACTCTTTATGTTCCTTTGACTTATGTTTTATGTTATTTTATCTATACAAATTAATTGATATAATGTCTAATTTAGTACTTTATTATTTTTTTAAACTTTTATTTGAGTAATTTCTTCAATATTCTAATTGCCAATACTTCGCCCAGTGCAGCATTCGAGTCTCTGTGTGGTGATTGTGTTGACGTCTACTTGGCCGGCTGTCGTTATTGCTGCTAATCCAGATCAGTGACCAGTTCCACTTAGTAAATACAATGCAGCAGTGGGTGCTTTTGCTCCCTGCGTTTGCGTGTGCTCCACCGGCAGTAAGAAAAACCTCTAAAACCGCCAGAACCACCAGATCCACTAGAGCGGCCAGCACCACCCATTCCCCATAGACGGCCAAGACGTTAATTGAAATATGCGACTTCAACTTAATTACGAACTCCCAATCACACCCCTTGGCACATTTCATTCTCAATGGGAAATGAAACGCAATCATTTGAAGTTTCTGTCTGTTCAAGCTTTTTATTCAATTTTAATATTATTTTTATTTTTTTTATTTTTATAATTTTTTTTTTCTTTTTGTTGCAGTACTTGAGCGCAGCGTTCTCGATTACAAAATGAAAGTTGTTTTTAGAAGTTGTTTCTGGTTTATGGTTCTGATTTAGCTGTGATCTCTGTGGCTGGCACCACTTGGCTCTTGGCTTTGTATTTTGGCCAACTGACGTCATAGCCTGTCCACCACTTATTGGTATACCATTTGTATTTTTTTTTGTTTCACTTATTTATTTCTATATGCAGGCCATGCAATTTATATGCATGGCCTGACTTCTCTCTCTGTGCAGTATATTTTTTTCACCAGCATTTTTTAATAACATTTTCAAATGCCATGGCATTTATTACCATACTTTGCCATATTTTTTTCTTCTTTTTTGCGCTTACTCTTTTATAACTCTATAAAGCGCAATCAGAAATATTTATATAGCAATCGGCAGCTGGCAACAAGAAACAAAAAAAAAAAACACGTTAACTATGCCATTGCTTAGATACTTAGATACAGGCACTTATAAAGTCGTAACAATGGCAACAACTCAATTGTGAATGAAACTGATACAGTTGTAATGACTGCCACAAAGGTGTGGAATATAGTTGCTGAATGTGTGATTTCAGTTCCGCAGCATTGTTATTATATATTCGGTATATGCTCAAATATGAACCATTTTGGATTCAGATAAAGACTGCACTTCATCTGCTTGCAATTAAACTCAGATGTGCGTCCTTAAAACTTTATTGCATTTTATTCACGGATTTCCAGCCTCCACTTGAGCATAATTATTATGCAATATCCCCCATAAGTCCTTTGTTTCAACCCCTTGGGCTAATTAGCAACGAACATCATTCGCACGAACACAAAAAATGCAATCAATGAAGAAAATGCATGAACACTTAAGCGAAAAAGCCACGGAGTCAGGACGAAAAAAAAAAGCGAAGAAAAACCCTTGAACAAATAAATGCATGCGAGCTCTGTGCAGACGGGGCTAAATGAAGTGTAGGCTCAAGTAAGATGAAAATAAAAATTGCAGCAAAGAAGGTACGGGGGTAAAAAACAAAAAATAAAGAAAATAGATGGAAAGCCAACAAAAAGGATAACTCGGCTGGCTGGCAGGCAGGCAGGATTCTGAGAGGTGCACTTGAAAATTGAATTTATGCTTCATGCATGATACATCATCATCATCAACATCGTCATCTCGTCATCACTCCACTGGCATTTTGGTAATGGAATCGTACGCACCAGCTACCAGAACTCCAGTGTTCCATCCTCATTGTGCTCGTCATTGTCGTTTGCGTTGTCCTCTCGTACTCGTCCTGGTCCTCTGATGATTGTCGTGATATAACCCATCCAGGATGGCTGACTGAGGGGCCATAAGTGTTGCTACGTGCTCAAAAGCGTTTCATATTAATACGTATACGTATACCAGCATGTTCTATGGCGGCTGTGTAAGCAATCAAGTCATGTGATCCCTCTATTTGAGCGAGAGGGTAGAAAGTGACTTCACTACAACACGTGCTCTTCATATCAGCAGCATGTACATATATATATATGAGGTATACGACCCGTACTTCGCAAATCCACAATCCTGTCAACGGCAGGACATCAGCATCATCTTGGCCAGGCCAAGCCAAGCCAGCCAGGCTATACATTAATTGCATATTCATATCCTCGGCACAAGTTTGTTGACTTTTCATTTTGCCTGGCGCTGAATTGTTTACATTTAGCGCTTGGCGTGCTCAAAACAAAACGCCATTCGTCGGCATCCACGGCGTATGAATAATTTAGTGAGTCATTAAAACTCAGCTGCAAACGACATCGCATCTCAGTCGCAGTCGCAGCAACACAGCGGCAGTCCCATCATTCTTCGCCTTGTTATGACACTTTTCACTTTTCGTCAGCTTTGTTTGCAATTAATATATATGTATGCATATATATGGCCAACATCTAACTCGCCTTACCCCTTTTTGTTTTTCATCTACTCATATTGCACTCAAATATTTTCACTAATTGCAATTGACTTTCCGCAAATTTAATGACTGCCCACGCAATATACATGACTAAGATAAATTATTATTCAGCCTGTAGTTTTAATGGCAGCTTGCCGACTTTTAATTATAAATCAATTTTCAATAAAAATGCAAGAAAACATATAATGTTATTTGGTTTTAAAAAGTATTATTTAAACTTTGGTATCGGTCCATAGCATGGGCATATAAACAGGCAACCTAAAAATATAAAAAGTCTCTCTAAACCCGGCAGTTTAATAAGCATCTTAAATTTAACAACTATTCATTTTAAAAAACATTAAAATACAAATTTTAAAATTTTGTAAAATATGCCCATAAAAATTAATATCATATTTTTATTGAAGAATGTAATTTTTTAATTTAATTTTTAATTATTTCTAGATATAAATATAAAGAAATGTGTGTCGACACCTGTGTAGATACCTCATTTAAATTTGGCACAAATTGTTATATAAGTCCATAAAAATATAAATTGCTTACTTAAGTTAGAATATATTTTTATTACAAGAATCTATTAACAATATTGTAAGCATTTATTGCCTGGTAGATTAAATATTCTGAATTTCAAACCCGTTTTCATATTTGAGGAGGATTTTGGAATGATTTCTGTAAAAGTTATTAGATTATCACAGATTTATGGCATAGGAACAAATGATATATTGAAGATTCAATGCGGCATTGCTCATTTATATTTATTGATTCGCTCTTAATGTGGGATTTAAATAATATTATTTTTTTATAATACTGATATAATATATAATATCGATTAAAGTGAATCGGTTGCTCATAATTAATGTCCGAAAATTAACTCCCACACAACATTTTTAAAATGCAAATACACAACTCATTGTGGTGTTATTATAAATCCATAAATCGGCTTCTTGTTGAGCTATTGCAAATCTTCGAGTGAGCATTTAAAATTCTCCCGCAGAGCTTGCTGTCTATTCAAATTTTGGGCTATCAAAGACCGACCTGTCCACCGCACTCCTAAGTCAGCACAAATTGCTGCTATAGCCAGACACTGACTACGACTACGTGATGATGATGATGATGATGAGGACAAGGTGTTGCTTTTGTTAGAAAATTTCATTATTTTGGCTTAAGCCGACAAACACACACACACTCCTTCGGGATATTTATGTGCCAGGTACTCGTATATCTGCACACATGCCATTTATAGCCAGGGATTAAAAGTCAAATCCTTTTGTTTAAGTGCCAAAATTAATTTTCATTTGACATGCAATGGGCCACAGAAAACATGTTTTCCGTCTGGGCTTGGCCAAGTCATGTGGCCTCGGCCTCCCATCTTTTCTTTTTTGCCCATCATCATCTTGGGTGGAGTTTTTCGGCAGACGATGGCATATCTTCGTTTTAAACGAGAGACCAAAAAAATGAAAAATGCTTAAAATTCAAGTAAAAGCCAATAAAGTTGAATGCAAAAATCTCGCCAATCCATTGATTGCGCTTAATTGAGTTGGCCATAAACGGTCGTCCAAATATAATCAAATACCAATTTAAATTAACTCAACAGCAATTTAAGCCGGCACAAAAAATTTCAACTAACCGGACAGCATCAACAACAACGACTAAACGCGAAAAAAATTAAATTAGTGCAAAAATGTAAACATGTTGTCTAAGGCAGGAGAGGATTAGGAGCAGGTGGATGAGGTGTAGAGGCACTCGGACATGTAAATGACGCCCGGCACCAGCCTCAAACATGTTAACTGCATGTAAACTGGGTCCAAACCCCGTAAACTCGGTCCAAAAAACCTCCGAATACGGGAGTGACCAGTGCGGATTGAGGGGTTCCAATTGAGCGTAGGCATTTTAACGATCGCCGGCAAACGGAAAATCTGAATGTGAATCTGAATCCGTCCAATTTGCCAGTGTCTATGAACGGATTGGATTATTGGGGAGAAGCTCAATTGGCGGCGGCAGGAAAAACAATTTGGACATGTTGAGTGGTCAAGCGGTACAGAAAGCAATTTATTATTTTCTATCTTTAATATGGTTTCAAGTGGTAGCCAATCTACAAAGTATTAAATATTAGATAATTTAGATTTACTACAAAAATTTTAAAAATTAAAAACTCCTTACCAGTTTTGTATGCTGCTACACAGAGTTGGTGTTTTAAAATTTTGTTTTATTTTGCTGGAGACCCATCAAATTCCAATTCGATACCACTCTTAATTTTTTGTTTATACCCAAAGCTCATACACTCGATCGATTCCCTTATGTGGGGATGAGTTGAGTGGCGGAGCTCTGAGGAAATTGAGGTTGGGGCCATGTCAGAATTTTTGCGGTTGTGCCCCAAAGTGCCCCTCGATTTGCATTCCCCGCGGCCCTTTTCCTCTTAACCTGGAAAAGTATCGCATTTCAATGGAACATTGTTGCTGGCAAATATGCATGTTAGTTCCATGGAATTATGATATTTTCTGCGAAATTCGAAACGATTTTAATTGGCGCCTACTCTCCAGCCGCCCACTCTATAAGGTTCGGAACATGCACGAAATTCGATGCTAAAATGAATTTGAAATTTTATACAAAAATATGAAATTTTTGTTTCTCTTTTTTTGATAAACTTTAGTTTTTCGTTCACAGTGGACTTTCGTAAATGGGCAACATGTTGAGCAAAATTTAGGTCTTGTCGTTTGAAATACAGATACTAATTGACATATTGGTATGTAGAAATACAATTTCAAATAATATCTAATATCAAGCTTATACAAATTTCACCCGTTTATTGAAAGATAGATGTTATAAAAAGTGCTAAATCTTTTATAAGTTGTATTCATTTTTAATTTTTTCTATACAATATTGTTTTGCGTGTTTTGTGTTTTTTTTTTGTCTTACCGTAGACGATGCCGCCTAAAAATTGCGAGAAAGAGAGGCAAGTCGTGCCTAAAAACTTGGCAGACAGGAAACTAAAGTTTTTTGTTACCTGACTGACTTCTGATATCCCGCCCGGCCAGCGACTAACGGCAAAACATATTTTTGTTTACCCTTCGAACTGCCTGGATTAGCCTTCTGTTGGCCCCATCTTAAAAAAGGGGGAAACCTGGATCCACTAGGGGCCATCACCGCACTCTTATCGCCTCAAATTAATCAGCTTAATCCGTCGAAAACTTGGCTAGTTGAATGGAGTTGCCCTCCCACTCCGCCCGACAAAAGATTTTGGCTAACCAGAGATAAGCAGTTCTTGTATGTGCAACATGCAACGTTAACATGTTACCTGCCCCCAAAGTACAGGTAATCATTGTTGCTGGTTTCGGTGGGTTCAGTGGATTGTGAGTAGACGTACATAGTACCGCTCCCGGCTTTCGTGTTTCGGTCTCTGGATTAATGCTCAAACGCCAGAGGGTGTAATGCATATAATCTAATAAGCAGGTGAACTCTGGCCAAAAAGGGGTTGATGGCCAAGTATATATCTGATGGTGTGGGGAATGGCAGTTGTACTAACGTTAAAGTTGCATTAGAAGATAGCATAAATAACCAGGCAAACAACAGAGAGACTAATGCGCCAGAAACTGGATGAGGGGTTCTAATTAAACTTGGCCAAAATCAACAGAAGTAATGTATCTTGATGATGCTTTGGGGAATTTAAATGAGAAAGGGCTGTGTCTTCTATCTTGAAAGTTTACTATATTTTAGAATGTTTAGACAAGGCTTTGTTAAGATGTAATTACCAAAGATAGGTATATTAAATTAAAATACATGAGCCAACTAAAAGTGTAAATAAATGTGATTAAAGTTATTATTAGCAGTATCTTAGTAGCTTTTTTTTTAGACAGAAATCATACATTTTCCACAAATTGTACTTTGCATTTTTCCGTCCGTACCAATTGAACGAAATGGAAGCCAGTCGTCTGTGTGGCTGCGTCGTTCAATTGTTGCCACACTCAGGGGCAGATCCGCTGTCACTCCAGTTTCGAAAAATGCCGGCATCCAAAAAGCCACCCAGTGTCCAACTGACCATTAGGCTAACCAATAGGGCGGACAAACACTCACATATCGGATGGAATCGACTGTGAAACTACTCAGCATAATGGGCCATGGAGTGCCATTCAGACGCACCCGGCCCATTGGACAATAAACAAAACATTAAACTAATAGCGGATGAGTGCAGGGGACAGTTTGCCATTATTATGTTCTCCACATTTTTTTTTTGCTGTAATATTTTAAACAAGTAACGGTGGTGGCAGGCGATTCCCCATAGAATGTGTTTGTTTGCGTGGGGCAGCCACAGAAACATAAGCCCCCTCCTCCTCCACAACCACCAAATCAAAAGGCCTGGCCAAAACAGCGCGGGCAAAGCCGTCAACAGCCGCCAGACGCCTCATCAATAGAGGCAAAATGAATAATGCAAACGGCAATTTGAGCCAGCTCTCTGCTCCCCGAGCCAACGGACAGTGGACACTCTACAGTGGACATCCGACGATGGACCACGCTGATGAGGAAGATCACAATCCCATTCCTGCTGGAGGATTCAGGCAGCACACTGAAAAAAGTTTGCTTACTTATATTACTTACTTACTTTGCCAAAAATGTATAAATTTGTTAATTATTATTTATATTAAGTTATTATTAGGTTATTAAGTTATTTATGTAAAAAAATTTTAAAAAATGTATTAAGATAATATACTGTTTAAAATTAATGCTGATAAGCCCAAATTTTATTTTCGCTTTTTTAAATTGCGTATTATATAAAAATGTAGTTACTGGGTATATTTAGTTTGATTTTCTATTTTTTCCAAGTGCAGCCAACCACATTTGCCTGCATCTTTTGAGTCAAAAGGAATGTGTTTCATGAATTTTAAATTGCATACGAAATTGCAAAAAGATTGATATCCAATCTCACGCAAGGCACCATGCAGCAGGTGGGCGGTGGGGGATGGGTCTGGGTGGTTCCACAAGGGGGCGTGAAAATGGATACAGGTGGGCAGTTGGTTACAGGTGATGGGGTGACTGGATGCCTGGGTGCCTCGCTGCCTGGCAGATGGACTACTGGTTCCCCTTGGACGATGGGACATCGAGTCTGGACCAGACGACATTGCATTGAATGGTGCCGTTGGTTGGCCGGCAATCGCCGCGGGCTATTTGCTAGCCAGATCAATTCTGCAATGGACACTGGTCTTCTGTAAACCAGACTACAAAAAAAAAGAAAAAAAAAATGAAAGTCCAGGAGATACTGGAGCTGGAGAATTTAAAATGTATGCCTTCCGTTTGCTCATTTCAAGTATCGGGAAATTGTGATTTGTGACTTAATGTATTTATATAAGTCAATGGCAGTTGGACACGGACAGGCTCGTTGCGAAAGAAGCAGCCCGGACAACTTGTACAAACTAATTTTATATGTAAGTGGTGTAAATATCATTTTCTGCCCCGCCATCGAGTGCTTGAATGCTGTGTTGCCATTGGCATTAATTTGTAAAGATTTCTTGCCTTTTTTCCTTCAACGGCTGACTGACTGGCTGGCTGGTTGGTTGGCTCGTCTCTGTTTTTGTACATTTCAAATGGACAAATGCCAATATGTTGGCGTTGATGGTTGGCGTGTTTAAATGTGATGATTGTGGGAAAATTGCCTCGCTTGGGATGGGTTATACATACATACATATAGATGGGTGCATCGGATGCTTGGGTGTGGATCTAAGTGGATTGAAGGTTGTTCTTGGGTGGGGAGAAGTTTCAGTGTGGTAAATGGCAGGGGATTTACGCTGTGGGTTGGTTATTCAAAAGGTTAATTGAATTTAAATGGGTTAAAATGGGAGTAACCGTTGGATTGTGAAGGTTCTCTAATAATTTGAATATTCAACAGATGAACTTTTCATAAACTGATGCCAAGAACATTGCTCACGGAGCTATTTCATAAATTAAAATAATTTACCGCAGGCTAAAATTGCTCATAGTAATAATTCAAGTTATATCCAATATATTCCTCTTTGTCATCATCAATCGGCTAATGAGCAATTGCAAATTCATGGCAATCAATTCGCGACCCGTTATATAGACATTTTTCATGATTTATCTATGGAATGGCAAAAGCCAATCGCCAGCTCATCCCGAAACCATCGAGATTTCAGACTCCTTCGTACAGACTTTCAGGCTCATCTGCATAATTGTGGCTGGCAGGCATTTCTAATTGATGTCCATACTTGACCACGTCCAGAGTGCAAACAAAACGCAAATCAATCAGCTAACAAGCCAAACCAGAGGCAGTTGTCGGCCGGGCCAAGCAAGTAACCTCAAGCCAAAAGCAAACACTATCGCTAAAATTAATCATAACCATCCCAGCCCTCCTCTCCCCACATTTTCCCGATCAGGTGTGCGAGTATGGCCTACCATATTAATTATGTTTATAATTTGCACAACGGTTAACACGCTCTATTAATTCTTCGTTTGCAGTTCAAGCAGCACAGCGAACAAATTCTGTTGCTTAATATAAAATTTTTAAAACAATAAAAATAATTGTAATGAAAACGTGTTTGTTAACTTGACTTTAAAGAGATTATAAGTTCATAAGGTCTTATATTCAAATCATTCATACAGTTTGTTCTCTTTGTGATTTCATTAAGTCAGCATTTAATATGTGATTTGTCCTTTAATATACCCTTGTCTACCTTGTTTTCTCGCAGTGTACAAGAAAAGTTAGCTGCATTCGTATAGCTTTTGCATACTCTTTTTCTGTTCGCTTGGCAGCATTCTGGCCGGCGATAAGCCTCAGCCGCAATTTACACACTTTATTAACGTATTAACGCATCGATTGCAATGGCAGACAACAAGAACAACAACAACAACAAACGCGGCCAGGTTTCCAAGCGGATGTTTGAGGGAAAGTTTTCACCTCCTGTGCGGCGCGCACGCTCAGCTGCACTTCCTTTTCGGCCGATTGCAGAGTAATTGCATTGTAATTGCGAAGCTAACGGTGCAAACATGCCACCCCCTCAGCGATCGATGCAGATGGATCTTGTGTACATATATATCCAAAGATATATACATATCATGTAATATACACATTGGCTGTTATAATATAATATATTGTAATCGCGATTAGGTATGCATTGCCTGCTAGATCTGCCGCGCCATAAATCGCACCCAAATCGGAATATCCACCTCCCACTGCCGTTTCGTTTTGTATCTGAAAATGCATAATTCATGGCAGATCAAGCTGTTGCTATATCTGCAGCTTTGGCCACACAAAATGTTTGGCAAATATGTGGCGGCCTTCGGGCCAAAAACTGGCTACCAACACAACACTCGCTTTTCTGTTTTTCCCATTTTTTTTTTCCTTTGTGGCAAGATCAAACCGCATAAACCGATGAACGGAAAAACGTGGCAAGAACTATGAAAAAATTATGGCTCCGTTCGGCTCATAGAGCACTTTGAATATTGGCCAGAGGATGAACACCATTTCCCCATACCCCTGAGCTTCTTGTCCCTGCCATTTAGCCACACTAAAGAGGTTTCAATTACGAACACGGCTACTGCAAACGCCCCGAACGGAACGAGCAAAAAAAAAAAAATAAAGGAAAAACAGGGGGGAAATACCAGAAAATGCTGAGGCCCAAAGCCAAAAGAGTTGGCCAGGGAGCTGCTGGACTAGCTGCACTAAAATTACAGTAATTCCCATCACTTAGAGCGCATATTAATGGCCATCGAACGGCGGATGGCGGACCAAAAGCATTCAATCAGTTTTTCCTCCAACTTGCCCCGCATTTTGCATATGGTTATATGGCCCCCTGTGGCTCGTTCGACTTAAAGTTCATCAGCATTGGGCAGCTAAAGTGCACTGCCGGAAATGAAATGTAAACTTAACTAATACCCATTGGTTAGAAGGTTAAGAACGGCTGTGCATTGCTAAATTGATTAACAGCTTGGGTATATAGGTTGCTACATGAAGGTATTCAGATACATTTCAATGATACAAAATATTTTAGCAAAAGATGTACATAAGTTGACCCTTATTGTACATAATGTACAGAAGTGATGAAAAATTCTGCCTATTTTTATTTCCATATATAGGTATCTGTGGTCCAAAATAATATGTAGAATATATACATAGTCATATATTTGTTCTCAGTGCTTAAGCTCCTTAGCTGAGCCTGACAAATGAGGAAGGAAATCTGTATACGGTAGATATCTATTGATCTCTAATTATGCCAGGGAACGCAATCGAATAAGAATCGGGGAATCGCTGGAAAGCGCAGATGAGAGGAGAAAAAAAGAAGCCATTTTAATCAATGCCTCGGGACGCTGGATGGCCAGCATTTTAGCATTTTAGCATGTTGACATGCCACGGCTGTCAACAGCTGACAGTTGTGGCCCGGCCACGATGCCGCACTCATTATGGCCAGATGACCAACTTGGGCACACGGAATGAGCCCCAATCCGCAACTGCAAACAGCAACTTCAGTTTCAGTCTTAGTCTCTTTCTCCAGTTGCCAATTGCGATTGCTATTGCGATTCGACGGCGCTGTAAATTCCTAGAAAATGTGCGCATTTCATCATCATTTTGAGACATGTGCTCCATTTTTGCGTTGCCTTAACTGACTGACATAACTAAGTGAAGATGAATGCGAAAAGCTGATGCACTAGGAAAAAGCTAGAACACAGAGTGTGCCAAATATTTAAAAAATATATTGTATTACATATTAACCCGATAGATATATCATTGAAATTCAAATTGTGATCATTGAGATGATTCAAAACAGGATATGTAAAAGCTGCAAGCTGCATTTCTCTCAGTGCAGCCATGAGCAACTAGCTGCAAGCAGCAACATATCCCAGTAGCAACCTGCAACTACATCCAGCATCCTACTGACGAACGGCAGCCACATCCACAGATATCAATCATATTTGAGATGCAACTAGCGAGCGGAGACCAGAAGACCAGCATGGAGTCGGGTCGGAACTGTGGCCATGGCCGTGCCTTACTGTCTGGCCGGGTCCGCTCCATAATTATATTATGTGGCATGAATTATTAGACCATATTGGAGCGGCTCTAATGCGTTTCTCGGAAATGTACGAGCCAGGCCCATACGAGTAGCCTGAAAATGATATTGCCTTAATGATGGTAATGACTCGCACTCTCCTTTTGCCGCAACACCCCGTAACATATTGCCAACTCCTCCATCTGGCCAATACCGTTTTGGCCGCGCCGTGTTGCGCCCAAAATTGGTCAATGTAACGTTAATTAAATCAAAGTCTGCTGACCAAAGCCAAAGCCAAAACGCAGCCTGACAAATAGATACAAATGGTTATTGGCACGTACGTGTCGTTTGCCATTAGACACTCAGTGTGTTGATCTTAAAAAGAGAAAAGAAAACGCGCGGAAAAATTAGCTAAGTAAGATCTTAATTCTATGTAGGACAGTGGGTGCGGCATTGTCACATAAGATCCTACAAGTTTTTTAAAAATATAATAGTTCGCTGATTTCTATCTTATATCTGCGCTAGTGTATTTGGAAGATTTTATCTTAATAGTAACTAAAACTAAATTCCCTTGAAAACGTTTTACTACCAATAAAACACGTTTCCTGTTTATATATATTTCGTTGTAAAACGCTGACTTTTCCCTCAACTTCAGCTTTAACTTTTTTACCTTTGCACTTGGTCGTGGGCTGTTACCCCCTTCGTGCCACGCCCCTGCATAATTAGACGCGTGCTGTAATTATGCATTTACATACGGCTGAGAGTGCGTGAGTGGGGGCTTTTTTGAGGGCGTGGCCATCACCGATGGTGTTGCGTATTTAGCCGTCGACTGTCGACGTTGCAAGGCAATAGAGCAGCGATGGCCACTGAAAAGACAACGGCAAAGCCAAAGCCAAAGCAATCAAAGACGCATGAGCGATGAGCGGTGCAAACTGTTGCAACACTGCACGCCAAATGGCATTATAATTATAGTAAGTGGGGGAGCAAGTGCAGGGGGAGTCATATAATTATGGCCAGCGGTGTGGCGATGTTAGTCGGAGGTGCAAGAGTCGTGTGGCAAATGGGAAAATAACAGTTCAGGTTGCATCCTCGTTAGAATCGAGAAGGATAAGCCAGCCGACGTATAGGTGCTAAATACAGCTAAACAGGTTGCACGGGGCAGTAAAAATCTTTAAATATCAGGTTTATAACTTGGAAAACAAGTATAACATAAGTCTCTAGAAATAATTTTTAATTTTGTATAGTCAAGTTACGAGTCCTTAAATCCTAAATGAATTTCGTCTTTAAATATTCAACCGTTATATTGTTATGATTGTTAGTTTCATTTATCGCCTTTCATTTACTATTTCTTGCTTGGCTTTAACACACGAAATATTTTAATTGCCTCCAAGCCTCCAGAAAGTTTTCAATAAATCTGTGAAAATATTTCCCATGTTGCCAACATAAATCAAGCTCAGCCTTCGTTTTCACCTGTCTATCTGTCGTCCGCCTGTCTCTTTTCGCCCCTCTGAGTCTCTGGCCAAGGCAAATATTTATAAAATCCAACAATGCATTATCAAGCGGAAGTGCAATTATTCAACGTGCAACATTTTGCGGCAACTGCTAACTTGCCGCTGCTGTTGCACTGCAGTTGCTGCTGCGTACCAAACCAGCAATTTCTAGCAGTGGCAGCAGAGTAGCAAAGGCTCTAATTAGTTTTTGCAATTTCCACGCGTTCCACCGCCTGTCGCTACTTATTGTCAGTGCAACAGTTGACCCCCTCTGCAAGCCACAAGTGCCCCCCTTCTTGGCCCCTTTTTCCCCTTTTTGGTCATCGACTCTAGACAAATATGCAATTAGCAGTAACTCAGCAGCCTTTGTTTTCGACTCGCTTTTCCTCAGCTTTTTTGTATCGATGGAAATGATAGAAAAGCAACAGCAACAGCAACGAGAATCCAGCATACTTGCTGCTGCAATCAGGCTGCCACTTTGCCACTTTACTGATTTGGTATTTGGCATTCGAGCGAGCCACTCTTTGATTGCCGGTTACCAAAAGTGCCGGGCAAATATTTAGCCATATAATTTGTGGGGCGTACACTGAACCCCCCATTGGATCAACGAACGGAAGGAGCCCTCCTGCACTCTTAGGAAATTACTTTATGAATTTTAACATTGCCATTGTTTTGTTAATCGAAAGTTTGATATAGAAAAAATTGTTATAATGGGAGTCTTTATGTGTTTTAAGATTTCTGTTTATCTAATCTCAACCTTAGTTATTTTTAAAATCATTCAACTAGTTTTTAGAACCAAACATTAAATTTTAATAAATTTAAAATGTTAAATCTATAAGTCTATATCCTATAACTATTTCTACATCTAAAAATAATTAAACTAAAACTGAGCTTAGTTCGCTTACAAAGAAATCTAATATGTATTTCCGGTTAGATTTTAAAATACGAAAAAAATCATTTAAACAAGAAATGGTAAATTGAAACTGTATGTTAAGTTTTAAAGTGATATCAACTATTTTTCATAGTGAATTCTCCCAGCGAACTACACGAATGTTAACCGGCAACAATAGGAGCTCGACTGCGAAGTCGCTGCTGCGGCGAAGGTGCGTTTGCATTTCTAATGAACATGCTACGCACTTCCGCTCGCCACAATGAATGATGAGAAGCCCAGCCCCGTTTGTAGTCCCATTTCCATTTTCATTCCCAATCCAAGCCTCGCCCTTACTACATCATATATATTTTGCAATACCATAATTTCTGGGCCCCTCCACAAAATTGCATTTGGCTTGGTTATGCGTGGCTAGGCACACATAGAGATATACTATGTTGAGTGTTAACCAACTATTCTACACCCCATCTTTAGAGTCACAATTCCCTAGGCATAAATCTCTCCTTAATATTTCACAATAATTTTCGGAGCTCCCAATACCATAAATCATCAGAGTAATTGAAGCAACAGCTACCAATGAAATTCGGGTCCACCCTCATTCACAATTTAATAAGTCTTAATGGCTTGGAAGTCGAGCATGTTTGCGATTACAGCGGCAATTTACAAATTAGTGCCACATGGGGCAATAGTTTTTCTGGTGGGGTTGAGGGTCCAACAATTAGGCTCCCACTCAAATGCTTGTCGTTGACCTTTCCTCCCCCTCTGGCTGTTCAATAATATGACCCCTTTTAGAGCCCCTATCGAAGCGGAGTTAGGGTATATGTATCTCAAGGGATCAGCTCTGTTAATACACTCAAATGGTTTCGGTAATAAAAGCGGTAGTTTTGGAATTAAGTGTCATTTGGATGCACTTCGAATATTATTTCAAAATATATTACAATTGTTTCTCGCTACTGAGAAGCAAAACTACTTGTTATCACTAAATTAATTAATTAAAAAATTTATATAAAAATTAAAAAATGAGAGTAAAGAATGTGCAAAAATATCTCAACCCAAGAACTTTTTTTTTAAATTAATCTTTAACGATTCTTTATTATTTATGAAGTACATGTTTGTATCATACTCAAATGTGGCTCCTGAATCACTCGCCTTAGGATGACATCACATTGAATATGTTGGGTATTCAGATAAAGAGTATTTTCCTGTTTGTTTGCGGCAAACACGGAAAGTTCTCAGTCGTAAAAACCGAGTCGATCGTTTTAACGATGACACACTCGAAAAACACATTTTGAGTTGCCAACAGATAACAGGCAAGTTCAGCCGCCGCTGGTGACGGGCTGCTGTAAAATGCTTTCAACACTTTAATAAAATATTTTTACACATTGTCATTGGCCGTGGAAGCCGGGTGAACATTACAATAATTTTTTAATAGCTCATAAAATGCCACAGTTTAAAATAGACAACACGAGAGCAACGAAAATGGAAAAACAATTTGTACTCGTAATTCATTTGTCAGTCGGGATTCCAACCGAACCTGCATTGTTTTTCTTGATTGTATTTTCGGGGCAACTCGCTTTCTTGAGCAGCTTCTTGTGGTGGGCGTTTGCCGCTGTTTTAATTGCAGGTTCAGTAACCTTTTAGCGACTTAGGGTCGCTGGTCGGTCAGTTGGCATAGTGCGAGCGTGTAGTTGTTATGGCCAAAGTAGAAGCCAACCCCCATCATGCCTTCAACCGAAACATGCGAAATCCCGCACAAAAACTAGGGAGCAATGTGGCTGGTTTGTTGCCGTTTGGTGTTGCTGCTGACCAACGGGCCGCGTCTAATGCGGAATGTCAAATGTCAAAATATATGGTGAAAATGTGTCAACTTTCTTATCTGATTTGGTCACGCTGCTACTTTATAACGCCAAATGTATAGAGTTGTTGCTGTGCGTGCTTCAGCGCACATTTTGGGGTGGGGCGTTGGCGGTCGAGACCTGTTTAGAATTTAATTTTCATACAAACGAACCCCTGTCCCATTCCCATTCTCATTCCCATTTCCACTCCCATATACCTTTTAACTATACACATATATTGCAGGTAGCCCAGTCGTCTTTCCGACATAAACGCGCATTGGGTTAATAACAGAAAAATAACGAAACATGAAAAAGCAAACCCAGCATAAGTGGGAAAATGGTAAAGTTTAAGGCTTTTCCTTATCAAATTCATTTAAGGTCCGACATTATCGACCGTCTGCAAATTAGAATATTTTTCGTTAATTTATGCCGCCGCAGTGGGATAACTGCATTTAAATGCTGCCGGCAAGTTGGGCTTTGATGTACCATTTATTGGGCCGTACCGTTAGCCAAAAACCCATTAAAGGCCCTAAAAGCCGAATAATTAATTTATGATCAGCCCGAAGGCTGTAGCTCAAAAAGATTCGCTAAATTATGTGGTTTCCCCAGTGCAACTGCAACTGCAATCTCGTAGATAAAGTATCTGGGGCCACAGTTCAAGCCACTTGGCCATGCGCAACACGCGTCGCGGCCAAGTCTTTAAATCCGAAACGGGAGGCACGTCAAAAAACGACCCAAAATGAACTTTGCTTTGACCCCAAAACCGAAAAAAAACGTTTGACAACTCTGCAGCAGCCACAGCAGCAGTAGTAGATGCAGCAGCAACATCGAGTCGAGATCGCTTGCATCTGCAGCTGACAAGAAGTCGCCGAGCTGCGAGCTACTTGGCTGAAATGATGTGAACCAGTTAAAGTGGATCTGCTCAAAGAAATAGATATAGGAAAAAAAAGGCCAACAAAATACAGAAACACAAACTAAACAGCTAAGTGCACTGAGAGGAAAATTAACTTAAAAATAAGTTATAGATAACTATAGTATGTAAAGATACGTTAGATAAGAAAATGTACATTTTTTATCCACTAAATGCATATAACTTAGCTTATTTTATATCCTTTGCGACATTCACTCTTTCATACTGCTTATCCTTTTGAATTACACACCTTTCTCTCTTATAAGGCGACGGTTTCTTGCAGTGCATTTGACTAGACGGACAAGAGTCGAAACGACCATTTAAAGTATATTTTATCATTCATTCAGCTGCATCTGACTCGGACTAGCTCATTATCATACAATGACATTTTCCTCCGGCAAACTGTAAACTTCAGACTGCCATTTGTTGCTGCTGTTAGCTGCAGCAACTAAATTCCTTTTCGACTCGTTTCCTAGTTGGTTTCGTTTTGACTGCTTTTAAGTATCTCCTCTCCCCCGGCAGAGCAACTAAAATTTCGTATGCATCTGATGGACAGCAAACACAACATTGGTAACGTAACAAACGGGGCCAAAGCGAAAGATCAGCGGTTTTTCAGCATATAAAATGGGCATATATATAAGTTTAACCATATGTGTGCCGATAGATTTTGGATTTCGGGTGCCTTCGATTTGGCCCTTTTGAACCCATTGCTGTGGCACGTAAGTAGCCGCCACAATCGCCCATAGATCGGGCCACAAATCGATTGTCATGTTGCAGGCGGCATTCTTCTATTATATTGCAGCTGGCTATAAAGCATTTTGTGTAGTTATACATGGAAAATACATATACAATGAATTAAAAAGTTTATTAAGCATTTAAGTATGTATGTAGTTTTTCTTAAGGAAAACAATCTTAGGAAAACTGTTGAAAAGATGTTTTTTAGGATACTTTTCATTATCGAGCTAAAAATTATAGATTTTAGGAAGCTTACAAATATATTTAGGGCCTAAAAGTAATCATATTTTATTTTAAGATTTTTTATAAACCATAATATATTCGATCTTTTCTAGTTTAAAGAGCATTTCGCATTCCTTTTGATCCTGCAATCTGTCGCATTGCGCCTTACAAATGATCAACACAGATACGGAACTAAGTCGAACTACTGAGCCTGGGGGCCGCCTCAACCTTACAAGCGACAACTGTTGCTACTGCAGCAGCAACACTGCAGCGGCACAGCAGCAGTCGCAGCAACAGTTGCGGCACAACAGCAACAGCAATCGCAGTACGTGTGCAATGTGCCCGTTACTGCCGTTGCAGTTTGTAGCTGCTGCCGTTGCAGTTGCAGTTGCAATCGCTTTCCCAGCGTCGCATTGTCGCTTCTTTTTTTTGCTGTTGTTGTTGTACTTTTGCCTTTGCTTGGCACTCGGGTCTTAAGTAGTTCGTGAGTTGAATAACTTTCAATTGAATTGTAAAGTAAACATTGTGTGTCTCGGACACACCCCATCATCGCAGCCGTGGCCTTTTGTCTTCATAGACCGAGGGAACACAAGGAAAACCTGCGAGATGCCACCGCATCGTGCTGGGGCAAACATTTTAAGGATGGTCCCTGCGCTCCTTACTCACTTTGCCGACGAACTCGCTTAATTGTCATGCATTTGGTGCATTTCTTCTGGCTGTTTTCGATTGAATTCTGGGGGATTTGGGACTCGAATTCGGATGCCAAATCGCATGGCCCGCATGCAAGTGGTGCGTGAAACTTAATACGGACTCAAACAATTTTGATAAGCATAAAATGCAAAACCTGCTGCATAAATATCGAATTTCACAGCGGCCGTACCGACATCCAGAGATTGTCAATTGAACGCAGCCAGTTGCATAAACATGGCAAAGAAATTGTCATGATCAAAATGTGATATTAAACGTGGCGGCTTGCCGCAGAGCCAAAGCCAAAGTGGCGGTTTTTACACTTAAATAAATAGAAAATCGTAATTAGAAAATTAGTCTAGGTCTAGTTGAATGTCTATTTGTCAAAGAAATTAGATAACAATAAAGGTAATAGAAAAATAAATAGAATTTCTTACAAAACCATAAACATATTAATCTAGAAGTATCTCTTTGATATTTCTTTTAATGCCAAATCTCTTTTTTTCAAGTGCACTACAGCATTTTGTTTGGATTTTCTATTTGATTTTATTTCCCTAGAAATGATCGTAGACAGACCTGCAGTCAGTGTTGCTGTCTTGTGATTGTCCACTGGCTCGGGTTCGTCGCATAAATAGCAATATACTGGCATTTCATTTGACATTTAATTGAGATCGTAAAATTTTGTAAAGCTTTTCCCCGGACAGTTAGTGTGCCCGGCTAATGTGAGATCTTTTGTTGCTTATCAGCGAGCGACAATAACAAATTTGACTGGTTTTGGCCGATGGAACCGGTACAGAGAGTTCTGTTTTATTTATATATATGTATATATATATATATATTTCTTGCTTTTCGCTTCTTTTTTCGAGCTGGCATGCCAATCCAATCTTTTCGCCCCATTAGGGCGCCTCCCGATCAACGTTTTCAATATTAAACGGCTGTCAGACGATCGGCTGGATGCAACAGCAAACTAAGTGGCCCACAGTAGCGACCACGCAGCAGCAACATTAGTGGCAGCAGAAGCAGCAGCCGCAGCAGTCGTTGTTGCTACTTTGTTCGCTCTTGACTGGCCGTTGAATTTGCCCACACATCCGTGCCAAAAGGCAGGGGCATAAACGTTTTGTTGTTTTTAATAGAGCCAAGCGATTAAAGTCAACAACAACAAGAATGGCAGCAGCAACAACTACGCGACGAGCTACGACGAACGCGTAATCAATAAATCTAAAAATAATTCCACCAATACATGTCAAAGCCGTAATAGGGAAACCATAAATTTTTTGTTGTTCTGTCCAGCGAAATGTCTAAGGCACGGTAGCAGCAACTCTTGTTGCATGTTGCTGCCGTGCAGCACCAATGGACGACCGCTGCAAGCCATTAGCAATTGTTGTTGCTGCTGCTGCTGGTGCGGCTGATGGCAGCATGCTACGTATTTGCAATAAGTAACGCTGATTTGGCAGTTAAATGCCGCGCAATTGTTGTGGGCAGCCGGATATGCATCGGCAGCAGCAGCAGCAGGAGCAGCAACATGTTGCTCGCAGCCAAATCTGTTGCATGTGACACTAATATCCGGGCTAGTCATAATGAGCAGCAACAGTTGGTGTATCTATCTATAATAAGTACCCAACTAGAGATCCGATCGCTTCCTCTCCGGATTGCTGGTTACCATTATTGCTATTGCAGCAGCAGCAGCAGCATGTGCAACATGTGCTCTGTGTTTATTTATCATGGTAAAAAGCAACGCGAATCTAGTTGCGACCCTTTTAGCTGTAGCGAACATGGCAATGATTCACTTATCAGTCTGTATTCTGTATCAATATCTGCCCCTTTACTACAGCAACCTAAGGTTCTCCAGCTACATAAGCTTTAACTAGCTTGGTTCTTAACTGCCCCCGGCAATCTGTAAGTACGCTGGCGAAAAAGTAACATGTATATCTACAACAGAAAGATTGAAATGCAAATTTGAACAAAATTAATGTCAATAAAATCCTCTTGCCAACGCCAATAACTCTTCATTCATTGACTAATCTCAGTGTTCCCTCTCCGATGGCCCATTTGCATTTCTTCAAGTGTACGATCTGCTACATGTGAATGCCGATGCAACGGCAGCAACAATCATTTGTCCCTTTGTTTGTCCTTTAACAACTGCTCCACATAGTCCACCCGGGGCATCGCTGGCTGTCTTTTGGCATGGCAGTTGCAGCACAATGACATTATTGGCAACTCCAATATAGGAGTTTTACCAACCAGCATTCTCCTGTCCTGAAGGCGGACAGCGGTCAGTACACTCGGAAAGTAAATATGGTGAATACATCCTTTTAATTGCAAATTCCTCTTCCTTATAATATAATCCACAATTTTAAAAGTCTTCAAGCGCAATACAAACGAATATGAATTTGCTCTCAGTGTAGTCTGCAGTGGCATGCAAAAGCGCCGCACGGCGCTTGGCCACAACAGCAGCAACATGCAGCGTCATACAAGCGGCAACATGCAGCACATGCAACATCCAAGAGCGGGTCTTCGTCGTTCCCCGATCTTGATACTGTGCCATGATTTATTTTTAATAGTTTGCGCTTAATATGCGCCAGCATCCGCCAGGGTAGAAACTCGGAGTCTAGCTTTAGAGCCTGTCTAGTTGTAAACAACAACTGGCGCAGCAGCAACATGCTGTTGTTGCCGGTGTTGCAGTTGGAGTTTTTTTCAAGTATTTTTTTTTTGTAGTTTTGTCTTCATCTGCGAGGGAGCAGCCAGTCAGCCAGCCATCCAGCCAACCAGCCAGTCAGCCAGCCGTGTGCAAAGTAATTGTTGGTAACACCTGCTTCTTCGCGTCGGCGTTGGTGGCAAAGTATATCTTTCTGAGGTTGGCTTTTTCAGCCGAGTTGTTGCAGAGTTGCAGAGCGGCAAATGCGGCAACCTTGGCACAGACAGGATGCATGTTTAATGTGCCGTCTGTTTTGTTTTGTTTTGTTTTATTTAGTTTGTATTTTTTTTCTTGCTGCACTGTCTTTGCTTCCTTTTGGCCAAGTTGGAGTCGGAGTCGTCGATTGGAGTGGATTGCCGATTGGATTGGAGTGGAGTGGAGTCTTAACTTAGCCTGGTAGTTACATTGATTCGATGTCAGCATTGGCATTGTTTTTATGAAAGGTTTTGCTCGGCACTCGGTTGCGGCTGTTGTGTGTAATTCGTTGCAATCATTTTAGAAAACGTCAAAGACCAGCAACGTGTCGGCCAAGTCAGCAATCAGCGTCATCAATACTAGTCGGTACACTGAGCAAAAATGAAATACAGCAGGTCATTGAAAATATTTAACATATTCCTTTTTTATATAAGTTAATTTCTGAAATATTTTATACCTCATAAGTGTAAGACAGGCCCTTAAATTTGAATCTTATATATTATCCCGATTAAACTGTATGATCAGCTACTAGCACTTCTAACTATTAACTTTTTTGTCAAGTTTTTTCCTACCACCAATCACCAGTCCGCAGCAGTCGGAAAGATATAGTGAAGCTATGCCATTATTTTGCCATTATATTGACATCAATTTCAGTGGCTGTTCTTGCTGCAGCTTTTCTTTAATTGTTTCATAGACGTTAAGTTATGTTTAGTAGCTAAAGAGTTGATGCTGGTGTTGTTGTTGTTTTTCTTGTTGCTAGTGCTGCTGGTAATTTTAATAATAAAACTACAAAACGAAAAGCAACAACATCAACGACAATTGCCTTGCATGGAGCATGGAGTGAAAGGCTTCAATCAAACCGAGCAACACAATCAAAAAGCGACGTAGACGGAGCGATTGTTTGTGTTGCTGCTGGACGAAGCTGTGCCAGCTCTTTATTTTTTATACATTTATTTTCCTCCTTTTTTTTCTGCTGGAGCTTACTGCTTTTTCGGCAGACAATGGCAATCAGCAATAGCAACTAGAACGGGCAAAGCCAGCAAACGGCAATTGCAAATAATAATGCCCAGGCGGGCAGCACCAACAACAACTGAATCAACAACCACAACACCAACAGCAGCAACAACAATAAAACAACGAAAAACTACAACAACCATCGCGTCATGTCATAGTCACGTCAATTTTGTTTGTTGTTGGCCAAAGCTGAGGCTCACTTCGCGTCTAAAGCTGCGGCAAGATTTTCGCTTTTTGTACTTTTCTTTTTTTCAGGAAATCACAGCATGAATCATGCGCGCAGGCTCAGCTGAGGAAAAAAAAATAAAAAATCGCACTGCATAAATATACAAAATGCACAAGAAGAAATGGTCTTAATTGCCATAAAAATTAAACAGATTTTAAAAAAGATTAGGTGCCAGCAGAAGATGCAGTTCTAATGAGAAAAACGTTTAGAGAAGATACTAATTCTGTCGAACTTTTATATTTTTAATGAGTTTAGATGATTTTCTGATATAGGAATAAGACGAAAATATGGACAAAAGGACATACGGACATATGGATATACGGATATACGGACATACGGACATAAGAACATACGGACAAGGCAAATGGACATTCACTTTATTTCAATACTCTTACTAAAATTCCAATATCTACAATAAGGCTATAAAATTAATTAAATGTAGCAATATATCTTAAAAATAATTTTAATAATAATTTTTAACAATTTTTATCGAAGTCTTTCCTCACAGTGCACGAATATGTATAAAATCTAAAATCCAAAATAATCACACGATGCGAGTGAGTTGTGTGTGCCCAAAACGCAAACTGTGCTAAGCTCTGTGCTGACTGAAAGTCTGTGAGGATAAGGAGGGAACTGGGTTTTATAGAAGGGTGGGGCGGGAGGAGAGAGAGCTGTGGGACAATATAGGGGTTCGGTAGGCGGAGGGCGGGGCAGTTGCGGTTTTGTTGGCTTTATTGGGACCTATTTTATTTTTATTTTTATTTTTTTACTTCTTGTCTACTTTGGTTGTATTTTTTCTGTGGCGGCGCGCGCAGAGTGCAAAAGTCAGGCGCATGTCACGCGTATTTAAATCAATTTTTTTACTACAGTAAGTTTTTTGAATTCACAGGCTCACCTAAATTTATTCGTGCTTTTCAACGATTTGGTTACTCATTTTATGTCTAAAATAAATAACTCCTAATAAGGCAATGTGTGGCTTTGAAATAAAATAATAAAAGTGCTCTCTTGCATTATTAAAAAAATGAAATATTTTAAACTATTTATAGAATTTGAAAGTTTTTCTTTAAAACAAGAACTTAAATATAAGATCAATTGAAGTTTTATATTTTTATATTTACAAGTTGTATCTTAAGTTGATACACTATATCAACATGCTTCCTATTCGTTGTATTTAACATTTTTGGAGTTTTTGTTGATTTTTTTATTTGCCTTGTGGGCGTTTTTGTTTCATTAATGAACATAATGTGTGTGTTGTAGTTGCTTTAATTTGTTGTCTCCAACTTGATCGATAGCAAAAGCAACAACGCACCAAAAACTCTTTGTCCCAAAAGCGATTCGTTGCCTTTTTTGTGCCAAAAACGGGTGCCGGTGTGGTTTTGCAAAATTAAAACAGCAATTAAATGGCCAAAAGCCAAACCGTAAGCTCCCCCTTTTCTACCCCGCTCCTTCAGACTGTGCATGGCAAATGAGTTGCAACTGAAATTCAATTAGCTAACAAAATTCCATTTCGGACCAAAGCCAAACACACACAGGCACACACAGCAAACAGGCAACAAACAGGCAGTCAAATAGCCAAAAACTTATAAACACTCTGTGGGCGGTACTTCTCATTGGGGTAAGTTGTGGATGGTTGGGGTCGTATGATCAACCCTTCAACGCAGTTGGGTCAACAGAATTTTCGGGTTTTGAAAATTGAATTAGATGCAGCAGACCGTATGTTTGCTGGGGAAAACATAGAGACAACCTGACTTCTCCACCAACCATTTTCCTCTCCACTGTTGCTGTCAATATTAACTGCATTATTGAGCATTGCGGCATGCCACAAACATGTAATTGAATTTCACCCTTTGCCCCCTTTACCCGTCCATTGTAGGCAGGCCGCACTGTCCCTGTTATCCCCTCATCACTCATATCCAATGGTCCTGTTTTCCTTGTTTTCCCCGTTTTCCCAAGCTGGAAATGGATCCACCTTCATTTGCGGCTTAATTCAGGAAGCTGGAGTGTTGGACTGTGGGTTTTATAAATATCAGGCGCACGCAACACGCTGAATTTAATTGCTCATCGCGAATTTGTGCGGTTATAATGCTAAATTTAGAGTATTTTCCCCCAATGAGATGGTTAGTTGAAGGAGGCGAATAAGTGGAGTAAATGGGAGGAAGAAGTTGTTGCTTATTTAATAAAAATAATTATTATAAAAAACCACAGCACACATAACGCACGCTGAAAGTATGAAGATAATAATTAGTTTTCAAAGCGCTTTAAATATTATTAAAATTTATTTTGGTGAACATACAACAAAGAAAGACAGGTGGAAAAATCATTGATTAAATAATTAAAACTTTCGCCATTTTGCGCACAAAATGTACTCATTGATTTATGGTTGTGTTGGCTAGTTTTTAGCTGGCTCAATTATGGAAAATGCTTATCAGCATTATGACAATTGTTGGTGGAGCTTGGTGGAAGGGGGGAGGGGGTGCAGAACCTCATTGTTGACTTTGTCATAATGATTTCAATTGCAGTTGACAATAATATAAGCACTTCGGCTTTTTGCCATTAAGTCATCAATTAAAATAAATAGGAAATTATAATGAATAAATATTGCAAATTGCCAATGGATTTTGTGTTCTTTTTTCTCATAGTTTGTGTGCCCCATTATTGTGTAAAATGTGTCATTTAGCTGCGGCATCGAGCGAAATTGATAAGCACGTGTTTCGGGTTCAAATAGCGGGGTCAATGAGGAAGTCAGCCATCGAATTCTATTGTTTCATCTAACGATGCAGCAGCTGCATATGCAAATGCAACGCAATAATTTTGATAACGCAGAAGGCAATGAGCTAAATGATTTTTTGCTTAATTAAAATTGATTGCAGCTTAATGCTTTTTTATAACACTTATATTTTGAATTTTAATGATAGCTGTACTTTTAGTGCCCGTGAGTAGCAAGCAATTCACGGTCAAGGGTATAAAACACGATATAACTCGAAATAAAAGCAGCCCAACCCGATCCACTTGCAAAGTTAATTAACACATTCCAATTCCTCTTGCGATGCTGATGCATCCATCGCATCCTCTACGTTTTCTTTACTCCGCTTGTCCATTTGACAGACTTAATGACTTAATTTTAATTTGCAGCGGCAAATAATCAATTTGAAACTGTTTGTGCAAAGTCTGACGCTTGATGACATGACATGATGTGGACTGGACATCCATCCAGTAGTCCACATGTGTCCACATATCAACGCAGAGACCAAGTCCCGACTTTTTCCGACTATTTGCAGACAGTTGAAAGCAAAAAAACAAGACAAGGAGGCTCTCTAATGGAAACGAAGCATCACATACCCTGGTTAAATAATTATTATGCAAACATGATTAAGAATACTATATATATAATTATATTATAAATACATAAGTCAGCAAACGTTTGCAGCAAAGAATGTGTCACTAATTAGGTGCTGGCTAATTCAAGCACTTAAAATTTGATTACTTTACATTGCAAATAAGCATATTCTATTAGCTAGTATTATGATGTAGGCTTAACTTTACAGCTTCGCAACTTTGTATGAATTATAATGTCCCATGCAAGGGTACGCAATGAAACAAAGTAACAAATGTTACTCAAGTAAAATGTTTGCTTTTGCCCCGTTCTAAGTGAAATGGGCGGTGTGGGTGTGGCAAAAAGGGGGTTAGGCACTACACATGGGTGGCCAATTGCAAAAAAAAATGGTGGGGGTGATGGGGTGTGCCGTTGCAGGGGGGACCAGTGGCGCAACTGTACCCTGACAGCTGATAGCGAACGTAGGCCTCATCGATAACAAGTGAGGCCATTGGACTGACTGACAAAGCGCATGATGATGATATACGGCACTGAAAAAAATACTACCCTGAATAAAATGGCAAAGAGAATTAAAAAAATATATATATTCCTGTAAAATTGTAGAGTTTCTGGATTTAAGTTCTTGAAATATGAACCTAGAATTATATATGATTGCTATTATTATAAAGTATACACATTTCAACATGTTTGGCTTCCAATAAATTTCCAAATATTTATTTCTAAGCTCACATTATTTCGTACTGTGTATAGATGATGATGTCGCCGCCCGAACTGATAACATTTGGCAAAAACAACGGCAAGCCAAATGCTAGCGGGGTATTATAAATGCCCAAAGAGCATTGGCGAAGGCAAATGCCAATGCCCCATGTCCGATGTTCCAATGTTGGTTCACCATTTGCACCGGGTGCAATGGCCGATCTCAGCTGTCCGCCGTCCGTGCGGCCAGTGTCCACTGTACGGGTGTTCACTGGCCATTCATTTGGCCGGCAAACATTTGCATTGGCCATTCTCGGTCAATATAGACAGATTTCCATGCAAATTTAATACGCAAACATTTCGGGCCGAGCCCTAGCCAAATTGAAAATCTCATCTGGGCAAAGTGGCTGGAAAGGGGAGGGTGGGCATTTGGGTGGCATTGGAACGCATTGGGTGGCGGCAGGTGGACGCAGGTAACGGTCGCTATTGCACCGCTTCACCTGCTGTCGCTTGCGCATTTTGAGCAATCGCTGATGCTGCAGCCAAATGGTTGGATAATCAATTATTGGCTGCCGCCGACATTTCCACTTGCACTCGGAAAAAAACACAGCGATCGATATCGACAATCGGTAGATAAATAAAGTCTTAATCTAATTTAGAGCTCACTGCTATCCAAAATGCAATTACAAATTCCTCTATTAGCCAAAGAAATTTCTTACTAAGTATAAACGTCTAGAATGTATCAATATATAGTAAACAATTTTCTCCAGTGTATGTTTTCGCCCACTGTAACCCCCTTTGCAGCCCCATCTAATCATGCATCTCGCTAACGGATATGCAAAAGCGCGTTGCCAATTTAAAACACAAACAGCTTCAGCTACAGCTTTTGGCTTTGACTCCTCGAATGCATCCGCTTCCGTTGGAAAATCTTTGCCAGAGAGAGGTGGAGAGGTAGTGCGGAAAATGCAGGGGGGATACAGGAAAATTCAGGGGGCCACAAGTGATTGGCAATGCCCTTGGGCCATTGCAGCGTTAAGTAGGCCTATGGCAACGAATGTGGCTTACTGCAAATTTGCCAATCGCTTTTGTGGGCAGAGGAAATGAGCGGAAATTCAGGGCGCTAAGGTGGGGAAATGGAAGATAAATGTGTTGTCTCAATGGTTAGATAGCGGTGTGTACATGGCCACAGGATGTAGATTAATATTAGATAGATTTCGATTGGAAATCGAAGCGATAAGCCTGAAGTGTGAGGAATGATATGTGACCAATGGATTTAATGAACATAAATTAAGTAACATTTTAAAATTTTTGAGAAAATGATTAGCATCAAGATAAAAAATGTAAATCCTTAGAATATTTATAGCTTTCATTTATTTTATTTATTTAACAAAATATAATCAAAGCAGTATTTTGTATATAAATAGAAATTGATCCAAACTTTTGTTGTATCTTTTTTTTTTTTTGAAGTCACGTCCATTTTCCTCTTTCATCTGCCATTTTTATAATGCTTCTCACATTCCTTCACGACCAATCAGCCATAACCACGATCGCCCCATCCCACCCAGTTAGACCAACTGTTAGCCACTTAAATGACTATTAGCCAACTGTTTTTTTCGGGAAAAGGAAACCCTTTTCCAATACCAATGCTATTGAACGCGACAAACATAACGACATAAAAATCAATTAACGCGTTTCATTTGGCTCGCATCCTTAACGCGCGTCCTTCTAGGCGGGCATTTAAATAATGTTTCGTGTGAAAACCGAAAAAACCAAAAAGAAAAAAAAACGAAAAAAGTGGAAAAAATTGAAACGGAAAGGAGCAGAAGGGAACAGCCCCTACTTGACACCAGACGATTGAAACGATCCCCCCGCCCGGCGTTTTGCCCGAAACTTCCGGAGTCCTGCGTCCTTTGGCGTACTCCGCAAATTAAATGCAATGACAAATGCACTCCGTCAAATTGAAAAGGGATTTCTCTTATTAATTATGACGCCGCCGCAGCCGCAGAGCAGCGAAAGGGTTGATGACAACATGTCAGCAGTCAGGGGAATGGCTGTGCCAGTGGAAATGTGAATGGTAAAGGGTTTTGGGAAGGGGGGGTTTCATACCGGAATGGGTTAAGAGAAGCAGGCGGCCAACGACAGCCAACTGTCGATTTTAACTGCAATGCACATTTAAATAATAACTCTGCGGTTGGCCGCAACATGGCCGCCTTTTGTTTTCCACATCTCCTTTTCTTTTTTTTCCCCGATATTTTAATGCATTTTATATATATTTTTTTTTGGTTGAGCACGACAATAAATGTCATCGGCTGAGCTGAAAGCGCCTGCGCAAATTGCTTACCCCGAAGTAAACTCCTTTATGATTCAGTCTCGTCCTCCTTATTTTTCATGAAATGAATTTAGATGAATGCCCGAGGGGAGGCAATGGTGTGCAGCATGCACTACATAATTTGCTAAGTGATTTTTAAACAGCTAAATGATTTTACTTTCAGCACTAATTCATCAGTACCCTTTTGAAAAACGTTTATTTGATAAAACCAAAAATATATGAAACAGCAGCAGTGTTTTACCTTATGTAATCTGATTGAAAAAGTAACTATAATATAAATTTAAAATATACAAGCACATCTTTATTACTTCCACAACATCTAGCAATATTGTATCTTGTATTGTATACTATATCTAAAAGTTAAAAGAACTTAGAAATACAAATTGTATCTTCTGATCGTGGAATAATATCTCATTTCCTGTTTTCTCTTTTCTTATTTCTAAATGTGTTCGTCGCGAGAAAAAATTTTTATAATTGTTCCAATCGCTGCTGCTTTAATGCCACTTGATCTTGTGCGTAAACTACATACATATGTATGGAGGTACAGATCCAACAGCATTTTATTCGCCACTCCGTCAACATGTCATGTCAAATGTAATTAAGCGATTATAAATTCGAATTTATTTTCGTTTTTCCTCTACTTAGCTGGACTTTGGCTGGTAGCCTCTTCTGGTTTTGGCCTGGGTGAAAGATGAAAGTCTTTTTTAAGCCACTTTGACAGCATAATTAAACTCGCCGTCTTCTTTTTACTCTCGCCATATCTTCGAATCGTTTATTCGTATTTGTCGAGGTTTTTGAATAAATTATTTTTTTTTTCAAAAATTTCGTTTACACTTAAATTATGCAGATGGGTAAAAGTTGTTTCATGCTGGATAACTGGCAACAAGTTGATGATGAAATGGTGTTGACTTTCGGTGAAAAGATTCTGAAATACTAACAAATTTGTTATACGTACATAAATAGTTAAAATAGTTCATTAAGAGTTATATTAAACATATACATATAAGGGTTTCTTGGCATTTATTTTATAAGATTGCAATGTATTTAGACGAATGAATTTTTCAAATAATTTTATTGACATAATTAAAGTTTTTGAAGGCACAAAACAAGTTTAGTTCAGTGCCAAGTTGCATTCCCCCCTGCTTTTCACATCATTTGGCCAACGCACCCAGCTGCATTTGGCTTTAATCCCCTCTCCTCCTTTAGGCCACAAAAATTAAAATAAAAAAACCCAATGAGTTGGTAGCCAAAAAGAACATTTCGGTGCCGTGTTTTGGCGACCGTTTCGTGATCTCTCCTTTGGCCAATTTCAGTGTTTGGGTGTCAAATTGATAATCGCGTGAGTTGTTATCACAACATTCGAGGGGAATTGTGTGGGTAAGGTTGGGTATAATGGCCATTAGCTACCCGTCGGCACGTCGTCGGTGAAAGTCGCAGGGAGCCGAGTTTATAGTACAGGGCCAAAAAGGACAACTCCTTTTCGGGGTTGCTGACCAGGCTTGTAACCCAAATATAAATGTAATCGAGTGCATTTACCGTTTGCTCGCATAATTTGCTATCGGCCGATGTAAATCGACCATTGAAGCGCACCCTGAAAATGCATTTTACATTTTGCATTCTGCACTTTTCCCAGTTGAAGGTGCAAACAAGCCAGGGGGTTGTCCTCGAAATATAACACAAAAAAATAAAAATGAAATACAAACTTTCAGTTGTTCGAGCAGGGATGGAAAGGTGTAGATAAAGTGCAATTACATGCGATTATCATGAAGTATGTTGCGAAAATTATGAAATGTATAATTTACAGTTAGCCATCGCATCGCACAACAAACATTATTCTGTTCCTTTTGTTTGTCCATCGTCTTGGGGTGTGTGCCAAACCATAAAAATGTTGTTAAACACACACTCGATGCACCGCACCGCACCAAAGTGAAGTGAACCCAACTAAAAAGTGAGCCCAACTAGCGGCGATCGGGGGGAAAATGTCGAACGGGCTGGGAAAGTGGAAAGTGGCCGTGCGTGTTTGTCGCTTCGGTGTTCGCTGCATAAAAAGTAAACAAAATTGATTTGAAAATTGCACGAGACAGGGCACACACTCGGTACCCACTCTCCAAAAATCTAAACGCGACTGCACTTCAAGAAAATTGACCTTAAAAGTGCATTCGCAAGTAGGAAAACTTATAAACGAAACATTCTTTAAACATATATTTATGTCATCATGCAATTTATATTTAAGATAATATATAAATTTATAAACATAATTATTTTCTTCAGTGTTTAGTGGAGCACACAAAATGACAACGACAGGCTACAACAGCAACAAACAACTTTTGGCAGAGCAACCACCTAAAACTATGAAACATGCGCGAAAATCACTAGTTGCAATTACCCCTG
The DNA here is from genome assembly GCF_004382195.2 of Drosophila sechellia. Taxonomy (NCBI): domain Eukaryota; kingdom Metazoa; phylum Arthropoda; class Insecta; order Diptera; family Drosophilidae; genus Drosophila; species Drosophila sechellia. The sequence goes on along the minus strand of NC_045951.1, from coordinate 10,114,504 downwards.
CCTTATCGCCCCCACACCCCCGTGGTATGCCCCGCCCACTTGCCAACTGCATCCCTGTGCGAAGAGACCAAAGAACAGCCAACCCCTTTCCCCCTTCCCCTTTCTTGGCTCTCGTTTTATGACTCTGTCGTCGCTGGCATGTTGATTTTGGCTTAAATGTTTTGGCTGTTGTAAAAATGTAAAGTAAAGTGCAAATAACGGTGCCCTCACCCGGCAGCAATCTATCATGTGCTAATAAGTGGGTACGCTCGAAAAATCGCCGGCCTTTAAACTATGAGAAATTGGTTCTACGAAAGGCAGGAATAAAAAATACATACATATATGAAAGGAGTGGCAAGCAAATCAAATTCTGTTCCATAAAAATTGTTTACGATAACCATTAAGCTACAAAAATTTGTTATCAAAGTCGAAATATTAATAGTTTCAAAATGCTCGCAATTTTATCGCCGAATATAAAAAACGAAATGCTGGATTTGTAAAAGCACTTTGACAGTGCAATAAAGCCGATAAAAGAGCAACTTAATTAAAGTAAACACATCATCGTCTTCTTAATAAAATGACTTTTAGTTAACACCTTATCGTTAAACTAATAAAATTCGCAGCGAAAGTCCCATCATTTCAATCGTAAGCGCACTAAAATTGTAATGAAATGGCTCATCAAAAAGTCGCATCTCCAGCGTTCCGAGATCTTTGGATCCGTTAATCTGGAGTCGATTTGCAACAATGTTGCACTTAATGAATATGCATCTAAATATAGAATACAAAAAGCCAGGGAAAGAAGGGTATGCTGTCCGTAGTGCACTCATTTTATTGATATTTGATAACATGGTCGTTGCAGGGAATGGGGGGATGGGGCAGGGGAAGGGGCAGAGGTAGGGGAAGAATCCTAGGCCTCGGTTGTCATACGACTTGACTTGGAATTCGATGCGCTAATCGGCTTAAGGGCCAGCCGCGTTTGCATCGCCCCTGGTTAAAAGCCCACAGAACCTACAAGCTGGCTAAATGGATTTGAGTGTTTTAATTAGCAAGGAAAATGTTGCCAAGTTGCGAATGTTTGACGACAGTTTATTGGTCGGCGGGGGACGTACAGTTTCAAGTTTCCAGTTTAGCTGGAAAAGCTCATTTGAGACATTTTTTTTGGCAGCCAAATACCCAAATAACCCGTCCCTCACCGATTTTTTCCTGTTTTCTTTTAATGCATTCTCCTTTTGGCATTGGCCTGGCAAATAAATCAAGTTTATGCTCGGGCAAAAAAAATAAAAAAAGAAAGAAAAATAATAAGCTAAAAAACTATTTTAAAATACGAGAAAAATGTTTTTGGACCGCAGACAGCAATGACCTCTGCCAAATAAATCATGTTGATTATTATAAATTCGCTTAAAAAAATATTTAGTCGAGCTATGTTTGCCGTTCGTTATCAACAGCTGCAAGTGGCACGTTTCATATTCACACTTGTTATTTAGTTATTGCTTAATATTTTTTATTCAAAATTTGCGCAATATTGTATATGCACCATCAGGAATTGAATATGTACTCTATATACGTGACATTCCCGTGGAAAGTGAGGGGGGGTAACAGCTGCACCAATACTTTCGAAAACTATTAGTACACATATTTATTTAAATGTGCTAATTTAATACTGTTTTAAGCGTATCTATTTGCGTAACTATAAAATCTTTCAAAAAAATAACTTCACTTGAAGTCATTGAAGTTTTTGATTTTGCTTTAAATGTGATATAACTATTTTTAGCTACACATAACTCATCCGTCTAAATTTCCTTTTTATTTTTTGTTTTTTCTTATTTTGTGTGTCAAATAATTTGAACCTGACCTTGATGATTTCAGCGTCTCATTTGTAGTTAGCTTGTAAAATGGTCTATTAAATACACATTATAAACCCATACCAGCATGTCGAGCTGATATGTTTTTGCGGGGGCTGCCCGAAATGTAGCCAAGGCGAATGCCTTGAACTCGCCAAACCGACCAAAAAAAGAAGCTCGTCGGGCAAAAAAAGTAAAAAAAAAAAAAATGAAATAGAGTGACTAATTTTTGGGTTAATGATTGATGGCAGTTGATCTCAGCTGGTTTTGATCAAACTTTTTCGAGCTGTTTTCTACGTTTTTATTAGAGTTACGCAAAGATCTAGTCCGCGTTTTTTTTTCAGCGATTCTGTGCGATCATGTCAAGGTATCTCATCCTCATTATGCACACACACCGCCATAAATCATAATTGTTCGAATCTTAAATAGTTGTCAGTTAGCTGGCAGCGTCATAATTTATAATCAATTTGCCTTTCAAAAATATATACTTACGTATATAAGGTTCAACAAAAGCTGCAAATATAACTCTCTTGTCGCCGCTGCATATGTGTGAATAAATATATGTATTTATTAAATTTTATTTTCATTTTATTTCGCATAGATCGCTTATAAATTTATTTTTTTTCCGCTGTCTTTATAGACATTCAATGAATAATGTTTTGTTTCTTGTTTGTTCGTTTGTTGGCGAATTCATTTCGCTGCTGTTTTTTTTCGCCTGTTTGCCATTTTGTTTGTTGTTTTCCATAGCTATATTTCTTGGCTGCTACTCTTTGTTGAATTGCTCATTTTGTTGACATGTTGTTTCCAAGCGCCTTGGTGAAGTGATTTAGTGCGTTCATATGCCAAATCTTCCGGTTATATGTATGTATATTGCTAGGTGAAACGATAAAGCAAACGAGTTTGTAGCTTAGATGCTCTGAAACCAATAAATGATACTTTGATCTTATTGTTTTTGGGGGAATCACACAATTATTTTACTTACCTTCGATTTGTTACTATGGTTAGTGTTCTACCTAATGGAAATACAAGGTATTCTAATTAATATTAAAGATCTTAGTGCGCTTTCTCTTTATTGTTATAGATTTTTCTTGACAATCCTTGTCATTCTTACTCACTCAAATAATACTCTACCAATCAAGATCATTAAACCCGAATAGGTCTCCCCTTATTACCAGTTTTTCTCTTTATCTTGGCTGTTATTAGGGTGCTGACGACACAGTGCCTGCCAAAATTAGCCAACGCCAGCCATAAATTAGCCAAATGAACAGAAAAAAAAAAATACAGTTTGTTGGCCACAAGCAGCACAAATTAATGAAGCTCCAGCAACAACAGTGAAGACTTTCGTATCTGTCATTAATTTCTTTTTGTGAAATATCTTTTTTAGCAGGGAAATGAAATGTCTTTATATCAAAAGTCAAGTGTTATCTGATTGAACAATTAATTAGTATGGATTTTTCGTGTTTGCTTACTCAGTGCCCCCCTAGTCACATTTATGGCTTGCGTTGTTTTATTTTGGCAAACATTTTAGCATAGATAAGGATCTGCCGGCAAAAGCTTAAAATTAATTCAACGTTTAAAATGAAATCGTGAACATTTTTTATGACAATTCGTTTTTGGGTGTGATGATGTGCGACAGCCGTTCTATGTCATCAGCAGAAGTTTTCCAGACGCACGTGTTTCATGCCAAATAAACTAACTAACAATATATAACTAAAAAAAATCGAAAACTCAAAAACTGGTAACATTAAAGCATTGAAATATTTGTGTATAACCGTTTCCTCGATGCCGCTAAGTGGTCCGGCAACTTGTCAGCGTGATAACAAATTCAATAAAATCAAATTAAATACTCAACAAAAATGCTAATCACTGGCTAGAGATTCTCCCCGCCTCCTTTATTTTTAAAGGAGAAATTGCTTAGGTGACATAGGTGTTTTTCTCCCTCCTTTGAGTGATAAAAATATGGTAAATTAAAAACATGCGGAGGAATAAACAACAAACTTGGTAGTAGGCGCAAGGTAAAATGAAGAAAAAACACCTAAATTTAGTTAGGTGTGGCATTTCAAATGGTTGGACGCCTCTCAAAGTGACGCGGACCCAGGTTGTTCCTGTACTTTATTTTTTTTTATAAATATATGTATATATATTTATTTTTTTAGTTGTCGATTTCGGTGCTGCTTGGCTGATTTCCCCTTAAGGTCTGCGACGCAGACTCAGACTTCGACTTAAGGAAGACTTGGATTATGAACGACTGAAAAATGCAAATTTACCTACAAAGTCTCCACACACGAACATCCACATCCACATAATTCTCTATATATATATATAAATTTATACAGCATTTTGTTGCTGCTATATTTTTCACTCATATATTTTTCTTAAATTTGCATAAAAAGGGTTTGAGTAGCTAAACGAACAGCAACAGGCAACGACAACAACAACTATAGAGTGTGAGATTGGGATGACGGTGTCGATGACCAAGTCTCTCTGTCATGGGGTCACCATTAACTTATCTCTATAAAAAACATACTGGGAATAAAATAATCTAATGAAAGTATTAATTATAAAACTTAATTATACAGCAAGCAAAGGAAATAAGAGCTGTATGTGCTTAAAATGTGATTAACAATTTTAGTTTTAGCTAAGTTAAATCACAATATTTCGCATTATAAATATATTCTTTTTTGCTGTCATTGAAACGATAATATTTAATGATCTCATTTATGTGTCTAGTTGTTCACTTGAGTAACTCTGCATTAAAAATATATATATTTACTTATAATGAGCTTACTTATCTTAGGAATTTCACAGCACTTTAGGTTGATTTAAAAATATATACATTTCGCCACTTAAACGACGAAATACTGGAAACAACAGTAGCAACATTGTTTTAATTTACTGAAATTTAAACTTAATCTCTTGGAAACTGAAAATAATTAGAATAGAGTGTAGCACGTCCAATCAACTTCAAAAGTGGTTTCCTTTCGCGCCATTCGATATCTTTGCATTTAACTAATCCCCCGGTTACTGAATTACATTATCTAATTTATGCAAATACCATTATGGATATATGCCTTATAGATTGCAGATTACGGCGATCGTTTACTTATCTAAATGGCATTTGACAAGATGCAGGAGCGGCATCCATTTGCTGACGCAGATACCATGTTCATAGTATATTGTATTTCGTTGGTAATGATGATGGGAAATCTTGCGGGAAAAAGGGGTCTAAAGCTATGTACACCTCTTGCCAGCCAGTGCGTTTGATGTAGGAAGCAGAAATTTACTTCCTGGTTAGCTCGTCGTCGTTCGTTCTTCTGGGTTCATTGGCATTTGAGCATTTGAGTCACATGTGGCTCACGTCCTGTGTCCTGTGCATCCGCACCTCCGTTTCAGAAGCACCGGTTCCATCGGTTCCTCCACTAAGCCTGTCATCTGGGCTCTTTATTTCATTTTATTTTTTTTTTTTTTAGCCGAAGCCAAAGACAAAAGACGTTTGAGGTTGATGACACCCAGTGGCGGCTAAAAAACAGCGAAGCCCATAGAGGTTGGCTTTTACAGTTGCTTGAACTAGTTCTGCCTACCTCTTGCGCCGCTCCCTCTCACTCCACCCCATTGCGTTGAAGGCACGTGGCCAGAACCAACAGAAGTTTTAAAAAAAAGGGGCGCAACTTTTTCGGCCAACTGCGTGGATTGCATAAGAGCCACTGGACCTTGCACACTCAAAAAATCAACTGATAGACATTCCTTATTAAAAACAAAAATGTATCCTCCATCTGTTAAATATCAGTTTATTTTTAGAAAATATTTTACTGGTTTACTGTATGGAAATAGAAGAAAACATAAAATGCCAACAGTAAAGGCAGGGTTATAAAATGCTCTGAAGTATCAATTAAGAAGGTGTTTTAAGCCTGGCTTAAAAATGAAATAAGTAATGATTAAAACTCCTTAAATTTAAGTGTAAGCCTGGCAGCTGGCCAGATTCTCTCTGTTGTCGGCCGTTTTGTTGGCAAATCATAAAAATATTTATGTAAATTAATCATTTAAACGCAATGGGATGGACCCGGCTGGCTGCTGCTTGTACATGCTCCACACGCGCTCACTTTGCTAAAATTCATCGGCTACACTGAGCAACAAAATACAAATTATGGCCACCGGGATTAGCATAAATTGTGTGTTCGCTCGTATTTGAGACCGATCGATGCCCATAAGCAAACGTACATATACATATCCATATAGTCGTGGCTTTTGGACACGGCCGTGTTTTTATTTTCTGGCCTGTCGTCGTCAGTTTGGCTGCCAATCCAATTCAATCCGATCGAATCGTATCCACACCGTCCATCGATCGTATAGATCCGAGCATAGATCGCTTATATGGGGTCTATATGGTCGGTGGAGTGATAAGCCCTGCTTTTCTGCTTTTGGCATGCCAAACATGGCCGCGCTCGCACGAAATTCCAACTCATATTTATGTCAAAATCCATCAAAGCTTATGTCGCCGCACAATCCGTTAGGGGCAATGCCAATCCAGCGTATCTAGTTGAAAATCGGCTTTTGGCTTTTGGCTTTTCGTTTTCGGTTTTTTAGCTCGAAGTTTTGTTCAAGTTTTCGGTGCCCGAACAATGCTACGCAAATCCGACAGTGAAATAATGTGGGGACACCGGCGATAACTCAAATAAATAAGAGTCAAAAATATAAAAAATAAAGAATATAAAATGAAGAAAAAAGTGTAAGATACAGATACAAAAGTCACACACTTTGTATCGGTAAGCCGCACACAATGTTGACTGCTCCGCAGCTAAATGTTGAATTAAAAATTAATACATTTCAATGAATAACAAATGATCTAAATGATTTGTTTAGATCGTTCTCCCGCTCGCAAATCGGACGTCAGTATAGTGGAATACGGGAAGTATGTGGGTTGACCGGCCAACGAAACAAGTTTCGTACTGGGCTCAGATCGTGGCCCAGCATTTCCTGCTGCCGCTGCCATTAAGTGTATGGGGGATATATATTTCACTTTTTTCAACCTACATACACTACAAAAAACAGCTGCGTTAAATGCAAAAGGTTATTAAAGAGTAAACATGTAAATTACTTGTACACTCAACTCTAAATAAAATAAAATATAAAATTAGCTTGTATGTACATATATATATGATCAAATCAGAGAAATGTATATTTTCGAAACTTAAAACGCACTTATAAGTACAAGATATTTAAACACAAAAATATCTAATTATTTTCAAAATTTTTGATTTTGCTAAGATTTTTACGAATATTTCTGCAAAGTTTATGTGAAATATATTTGACCAAAACTGCTGCCAGAATCAGCCATTGTGGGTTATTAGTTAGTTAGAAGTAATGTTGTGTTTTTTTCCTTACTTTTAATTTCACCATTTGTATGATTTTTAAAAAATCAAAAGTTCCCGAGTGCAGCGACAATCTGTGACTGAATCAACTTCCGACGTGACAGCAGTCAGTCCGGCCAGTCGAGCTGCCCCGGGCGATCTCGAAGTTGTGTTGGGGCCCGCAACTAAACTTAATCGATTGAAAATTGATTCTTGTAAATAATTTCAGTTGACGTCAGCGTTAATTACATGAGCGGGGGAAAAAAGGGAAAAAATTGCTCAAATCTTTGGCACGACTCTCTCGAGCTGAATCACTCGAATGCACGTGGCTGATTTATTGCATATCCATATGGCTATATGTCTATATGGGTATATGGCCATATAGTTATAGCCACCTCCACAGCGGCAATTGGCATGGGAGGGGACTGCTGGCCCGAACCTTTTAGCCCATTAGGCCAGCCTTGACCGCCGGCGATGTCGAGTAGTGCTTCAACTGGTTGACAGACTGACTAGAGATAGTCGTATATATGTGTGTATGGATGTATATCAGTGGCAGCACAGTGTTCGCCCCGCAGATAATTAGCATATTTGCAACGATATGGGTCAGCGTTAGCTATGCCTCACTGTGCTCACTCGGAAAACTGGGTTGGGCCGCCAACAAAGCACTTTTTTTACTGGGGAGGAAGGGAATCTGGCACTCGAGTCGCAAAACTAAAATTGAACGCTAAATTCGCTTAGGGAGAAGTACATTAAGAGGTTTATACTTATGTGCAATGAATACAAACTAACTAAATAGACTCACAATTTAAACTTGATAAAAATCAAAGAATATGCCATTATTTGGCATTCATTTCAATTCATTTTTAATAAGTGCTGCATATTTAAAGTTATTAGAATTTAGAGAGATATAGTTTCATACTTTAAAATAAAGGCATTTTTTAGTTTATGAATTTTTATTTAATAATCATAGTCATTATTTAAAAACATCCTCATTATGTTGTTATAAATTTCGCTTTCTTTCATCAAATTTTGAAATAAATTTAAAACCAAAATTAAGAAACTATTTACTGATAAAAGAAAAAGCCTCACACCAGCAAACATTTAGTGGTCCGTTAGCTGACATCCGATTTTATCAGTCAACTTCTCCACTTTCCTCATTATTGAAATGAAAAGGCTAGAGCTTTGTTTACAATACAATAAATTGTAAAGGGGTTTCTATTATAAGAAGGTTACGAAATTTGGTGAAATCATATATCAGAGTATCTTAAATATATATATATTTCTACAGACCACTTTTCCAGTTGATGATCGCGCCTGTCCATCGGATTAGTGGAGTAGGTTATATATATATACGTAGTTTTCCAACCGACTTAGTCAGCAGTTTGGGTCGTGTCAATGCGATTGGCATTTAACGAGCTTCATGGCTTGTAGGGCTAACATTTTGGCATAAGTACACACACCCAGTTTCTATTTTTTCTCCATTAATTTTACAATGTTTTTGTAGGATTTCTACCAGCACATATATCTGTGTCGCCCATCTCTACTCTGGGCCCAACTATCCAACTATCCCCGACTATCTATCTAACTATTGTGAGTACTTGTCATTTAGCTTACTATTTACTGTCACGCTTTTGAGTGCCCCTCGAATGGAAATGGGAATGGAAATGGCTCTGTGGCCGAAGGGGCTTGGTTATCTGGGAAGGGCCGTCCGCGAGATATCCATATCCATTCGGGAGTGTAGGAAGTTTCTGGGGACGGAGTAGTCAGCCGACTGACCTGTCAGTCAGTTGTTTGCCCAGTGAATCAGCGAGTGGATTTAGCTCACGATAGAGGTTAATAAAAAGGACATTAGGTTTACTTTTCGTCATTATTTTATTTCAAAAAGAACACTTATTAATCAATTCATATCTGGCAAATGAAATTAAGTTCACTTATGTTATACCTTATCATATAAATAACTACATACATATTTATACATTAAATATAATAGGATTCTAATTAAAACCATTTTAAAGCAACATTTGTATACCTTTTTACTGACTCCTAAGTTAACAATTATTCATAATAACTTATATTTCCTTTACAATTTACATTATTACATTTTGAAAATAATGTATTTAATATATAAATAATAATATTAATATCATAATCTGGACTATGAATTTATCTGATATTATTACTTGATAGTTTCTTTGATTTATCGAATTTTACAGTTTCCTATCACTTTCGCCAATTAATCGCACTCAAAGCCATTAATTATCGATATTTTGCTGTGGCAGCTAGAAAATTGGCTCATTAGTATTCCCCAGCCAATTGCGGCTACATTCTGTCGATGTTTGCCAAACATCAGGTGGCTGTGAATCGGACTTGGTTAGCTCTCCCCACCTGCCGTTGGCCGGATCCTATTGGCATGCTCCTTCTCCCGATCCTCCGCTGCCGTCCTGCATGTCCGTTCCACTTGTCCAGTGTCCCCCATGTTTAGCGATGTCGGTAGTCTGGCGACAAAAACGGCGCGTCAAAAGCAAAAATTTTGCGCTGCACAGTTTTGATTTATGAGCTGAAATTAAATTAACTGCTGCAACAGCACAGTGCAGAAAGTGAAGGAATTTAAAGCGTTGAAATCGGCAATGCAATGCTGCTGCTGGTTGGTTGTTGTTGGCCTGGCCAACAATCCTTTTGGCCAAACTGACAGTGGCAAATATGCTGCGAAAATTGCGAAAGCAACAAGGAAACCGTTTGCTCGTTTCATTCCCATTTTTGCACGATAAAGCAAATATATATTTTTATTTTTCTCTCTCACTCCGTTTTAAATACATATACATTTTTTTCTCTTCGAGTTGATAAAATTATCATTGTGGCCTTTTGGTGTGTCACTGCAAATTGTGTGTGCCGTTTGCGTTATTATTTTTTATTTTGCTGCTTATCGGGCACAGCGAAAAATAAGTACAATAAAATGAAATAAAAATGCCATGCATTTCTCCTATCGACTGGACTCCCATATCTTGTCGTCCAGACAGTCGACAGTCGTCATATTGTGTTTAATGATTTTTGACAATGGTTTTTCTGGCATTTTGGTTCCCAAGTCCGAGAAATTCTTAATAAAAAAAAACTTAAGCAAGCAAGTAGAACATTTTATAAATGTTGCTCGTAAAAATTCCCTGTTATAAATATGCTTTTTTAAGCCCTTTCCAATTTAAACAATTCTCCCCGTTTTAACCCACCAATCAAGAAGAAAACAATCGCCATTAGCTGTTTTTACCAACTAGCAAATTCAAAGTGTATGCCATTTTAGCCGGTGAAAGAGATGGCTATACGTTTGTAGAGCGGGACAGAGCATCCAGCAAATCCAACATTATCTGTACGTGGCAATTAATTGAAATTGATATTTAGTTAGATTAGAAATAACGTTTGTTAATTTATGACAAGTACTTTTAAGTGGCTCGGATCAACCGCACCTCAATCGCCCTTTACTTGGAATTAGTCACTCAGAATTGCCTTTTCATATCTTATCGGTAGCTGGTTTTCAGTATCTCGACCAGTTTCCGATGCTTTCCAAGTAATTTTCGTAGCGGAAAAGTTTTTAACATAATTTTAATACTTTTGGTAGGTATAAGTGTTATTTATATTTTGTTCATTTTTTTCAACAAACGCATGGAGCGGAGTGTGCGTTTCGCGCGCGTTTTTATAGCGTTTTTAATCGCACTCTTCATTTTTTTATTAACTAACTGAGGAAATTGATGGATACGTTTAAAGCATAATATCGCCAATAGGAAAGGCATTAAATGAAATGTTTTTGTGTAATTTTAGCTATCAATTTTGATATAAAATTTATTCATACAATGATAGTTTTTAAATATACTCTTAATAATGATAACAGTGCCTTACTTCGTACCAACCAAAAAAAGCGCTTTTAATGATCGGTTTGTGTTAGGGTCTTGCCATAAATTACTATAATAAACTTGGGCAAACACTACTGAATTTCGATCAACATTTTAGCAGTAACTCTTACTTTCCCATAATTTGCAACTTCCTTTTCGTTTGTCCAGGCGTTTTCTCATCGTTTTAAAACGCACTTTTTGTTTGTTTTCGCCATACTTTTTTGGGATTTTTGCATTCACTTGGTTGTTTTTTGGTCTTCCAAGAGCACGGTATGAAGTTCCTACGAGTTTATAATGAACGTAGGAACTCTATACCTCGCTGATGGCAAAAACCAGGTAAAAAATATCTTGGCAGCGCGTTTCCCTTTTTCTTTTTCACAAAACTCGAGCTCAAACCGTAAAAGAGGCGAACAACAACAGCTCACATACCAGCTTACAAAAATTCCAACTCTTTTTTTTCAGATTTTTTTGGTTTTATTCTGTAGTATTTCTCGGTTGTTGTTGTTGTTGTTGTTACTGGACTGATGGGATTCTCTTCATGGGATTTGTGCTGGGGGAATTTCTAGCTTGATGATGATGATGACGACGACGGTTATATATAGGGGTTATATATGGTATGGTCCTACGTCGTTTCTCGCTTGGCAGCTTTTTCAGTGTTGTTTTTTTTCGGCGTTTGGCTTGGCGTTTTTTGCTGGATAGACTTTTTATTTGATTGAATTTAAATATTTTTCAAATCATTATTAATAATCTGGAAATGAACGCGTGTGTGCGGTTTTTACTATTATTATTTATTGGAATTATATCTATGGAAAGTTTTGGCAAAGTTTTTTCATTGTGTCTCAGAAATGTATATTATTCCAGCTTAAAGAATTTATTTACGGGAAGTTTTTAACGAAATAATAGTATACTTTTTTTGATTTTAAGACATTAAGACGTATTAACATTTATATTTCTACATAATTTAAAATAGGAAGTAAGAAAAATATAGAAATAAGGAATATACAATATTTTTGAGGAAAGGTAAATTACTTTATAAACCAATGTGTCCAGTAAGGCACGGAAAATATAATATTTATAGGAAGTTTATTTCAAGAGTTTCCCTTTAGAAATTGTTGAAAACTTTGATCTTTTTGAGTTCTAATATACGAATTTTATCCGAAAATAAGCTATTTAATGTTTATTCATTTCGTCTGCGTAGTATTAGCATTTTTGAATTGAATTATTTTTTTTTTTTTAGTTTGTTCAATTTTTATATCATTAACTTTGTTAAATTTATTTGCTTTCATATTCATTTAAATTTATTTTCTTCCGAAACTGTGTATTATTTGATTGTTTTAATAAACTTAAAAGTTTAAGTTTATTTTTGTTCATCACTTGTAAATTGTTTCTCAATTTTTACGAATTTTTGTCAAGTCACGCGAATGCGAAAACACGATGCTATATGCGAGCGATTGATGCGCGGCTTTGGAGCTCCGGAACTCAACTGAAAAAAACGCAGCGAAGTCTCGCAGAAAATAACTCGAAATGCGAGGTTCGACGATGTTCGTCGATGTTCGATGTCGCTGCCGTGGTGGGTTTCTTTGCTTCGGCGGCGATGGTGGTTTTCTCAGGTGGTGAATTGCACACTTATAGCGGCTGTACTGCACACACCCTCACATGCAAAGCCAGCGACTGCATATTGGTTGCTGCTTTGTCGCCGTTGCAGCTTTGTCGCTCAACATGACGCAAGCAGCGGTGAAAGCAGCTCTGCCGACGTCAGCGTCGCTGCTTGCTGCGTGGGCGCCGAACGCTTTGTCAACTCTATTAATATCACCAAAACGGCAGTAAAATTAAAAAATATATATATAAAAAAGCGACTTTCAATTAATGAAACAATAAAATGGTTTTAAGCCGCAAAAAAAGGCTTGCACCGGAAAAAAAATCTATAATTTTTGAGGCACCTCAAGGCCAACAAACAGCAACAACAACAGGAGCAACAACACAACAGCGAAGTTCGATGATCTGTTTACGATTTTTTGCGTTGCGTCTTCTGCGCTGGTTGTTATTGTTGCTGTTGCTTGTTGTTATTGTTGGTCGTTGCCTCCGCTGGAAAAGGCAGCAACAAAAACAGGAACAGGTGAGGGCACGATATTGGGAGTTATATAAAAAATAAAATTTGTTTTATAAAAGTATCTTAAAGTAACAAATTCGATTTAGAGCAATTATTGAACTTTTTTAACAGTTTTAAGTAACTAACTAGACTAACAGCAAGCAATCGTTTAGTTACAGCAAATTATCAGTAGAATATGTGTAATTTTCTTTCCTTTAATGGAATGTTTTTAATTTTTTAATTCCACTAAAATTTCTCTATAGTGCCGTATTTGTATGGCGCCCACTGTGCGGTAGCTTGGCCTCAAGTGTATTTTCACAGATATTCATCCAGATACGCGCGACGAGCGCGCGCTTTTTTGTAGTCCTTAGTGTTGTTGCTTTTCGCATTTACCGTAAAAGTAAACAAGCGATATACAACAACCAAACACCACAAACACAACAACAAAGCGCACACGACTTTTGAAGTGCCCACAAGAAAAGCAACAAAAGCCATGGGCAAATAAAAATCTACAATAGGCAAACTCTTCGTCATCGCAGCAAACTTCCATTTATGATTAGAATATTTCACATGTAGAGTATTATAGGGTATGGTGAAGATACTTTGGTGAATTTGCGATTATATGTATGTACATAAGTATAAGGTTAAGTTATCAATAAATACCTATGTATATACTCATGTACATAATGTACAATAAGATTTTTGCACGTTTTGTAAAATATCCGATAAAAAGTTTTAAAAATTTGACCAAATCTTAAGATTTTACCAAAAGAGTATTTGACGAGTAGTTTTACGAATATCGACACTTCTGATTGTAAATTTAGTCTGTGTCGTTCGTCGTCGAAATATTTTTGGCGCCTTTTGCGGGCCTTACTTTTTTAGCGGGCTTTTTTTTATGCTTTTTTCGCATGTTTTTTTTATAGCTCGAAGTGTGATTAACACCTGAAAACGCGTTCTTTCATTATCAATTTCTGGCACGTGTTAAGTGCAACAACTGCAAGGTCAAAAATCGGCAGAGAAATGTATTTCGATCGTAAATAATCGCAAAAGTGCAAAAGTTTTCGGGCCTTTTGTTGCTTTCCGCTTGAAAAAAGCATAATAAAATGTTAACAATAGAGAGAACGAAACAACAACCTGTTTCCAAGCGGCTCTGACTTTTGTTATTTTTCGTATTATGTATTTAATCTTTTTTTTTTGTTGCCATTTTCGCTTGGTTGCGTTGCGTTTTTGAAGGTCAACGTTTGGCTTTATTTTACTTTTTTTCCCTGATTGTTTAATGAGCTTGAAAAAGTTGATTTTGATGTTTAACGGATCTGCCTAAAAATCTTCAGCACTTGCGTGTAGTTCGTTGTTGGTTCGCCCAAAAAAAAATGTTAAAAAATAACCGAAACAAAGTACAAAAACATGTTCAACAAATGTTGGACAAGCAATTTTGGCGGTCAGAACAAACACGCCACGAAAAATTAGTGAGTCGGGGGAAAATACTGAAAATTCATAAGAAAAATGTGTCAGAGCAGGCAAAGCCGAAAAATTAAAGACAAAGACAAATGCGGCATGTCTTGGGGTACATGAGCAGCGATTAGCGACAATTTCTGTCCAGTCATAGCTTGATAAAATGGAATAGAGATATCTACAGCAAGGGTCAACAAATTAGTAACATTAACTCCAGAGAAAAAACAAACTAACAAAATCCGCTTTTAACATAATTACAAAAAAGAGCAAACTATAAAAACTAGTGTAATATAAAAATTCGAATTAATCTATATTTAGCACATAGGTGTACTTATTTGCTTAACCCCCATTGTGCACAGTAGATGGACAGCTGAAAGATGCGATGATGCAATCGCATTTAATTAACAAGCGAGTAAAGAACTGTGCTTTGTGGCAGGTTCTATTGACCAAAACCAAAAAAATGGTAAATGGACACAAAAAAAAAAAAATATACCAAAAAAACAACAAAATCGAAAAGAGAGATGAACATAAATCTCAAATTTATGACTGCCACTTGAGGCACAAACACACGGACAGGCCAGAAAAACGTATTGGACACCTTGACAGGGTCTCTAGATTTATGAGAGGCCCATACAATTCATACATCAACAGCTCTTTTCATAATCGCCCCACAGAATAGTATGTATTTCTTTTATAGTTCTTTTTCAATGATAGAAGTTAGAAAATATTATAATTTCTTCGTTCCATTGAAATAAATCTTTTGGGCCGTTGCGTAGGCGCAGCAACACACACACACACATATGCGGACATCATTTAGGCCACGCCCCGTTTTTTACATTATTGAGGTTCTTCCAAGAGCCTCATGAATTTCAATGAAATTTATGACAATAAATCAGCTGGGCCCAAAACTGAAACGAACCCAAAGTCTAACCAAATTTTTCCAATTTGTTTTTCGGCAACTCTTTAACAAGCCAAAAAAAAGGTTGATTACACTCAGAGGAAAATTTTGGAAGTGATTTATTTATTGCATTTTAAAAAAGCACGTTTTAAGCCATCAATCTTTATAAGGAGAACGCATTTTAAAATAACGTTTATATATAAATATTAATTTGATATTAATATATAAAAGCTTTAATTAAGAATGTATAAAAAAGATTAAATTTTTTTATGTGTACGATTAGAGTGCAAAAAAGAGGTATTGTCTGGAAAATTTGCGAATGTTTGTTATCTCGCTCATTTACACATAGATCTGTGCCAGCAGACAAACTTTTTTCGGGCGAAAAGTTTGTGGCACACTTTTCCGCCACACTTTTTCTTTTTTCCTGCTTTTTTTGGGGGTGCCGCCACAAGGAGACGCCTACAATCATGTGTGGGTGTGTGTGTGTGTGTGTGAAGGACAAACATGGCTGTCAAACGCCTGAAGTCCTGGCCAAGAACCAAGGAAAACCACCACAGACACAAAAACACACGCACACACATGAGAGAAAAGTTATGAACTACCCAGGCTGAGGGCAACAAAAATTGTAACACATATGAGCGAGAGGGAGGAAATACGACTAAGTCGGCGGGGGTGAGTTTCCCAGTTGTATTACTTATTGATTATTGTTTTCCTTCGTTAAGGAAAAGTCAGGCGAATTGGGGGGAGTGACGCATTTTGTGGCCATCCCTTTCGCACATTGCGTGCCTATTTAACATTCATATGTTTTTCTTTTTTTTTTCCATTTCGTATTTTCCCTGCTGGGGAAATGTCTCATAAATATGATTTATATGTGCAGCCCGAAATAAGAGTATGGTACATTCAATTGCGTGCACAGATCTGATATAAAAAGTGTGTACTTCTTTTTTTGCAACCAGCTTATTAAGACTCCGGAGGAGATTTTGGTTTCAAGAGCCCTCGCATTTTTGGTTGAGTTTGAGGAGGTGTGTCAGGTATTTTCGAGTGCAGTATTAACAAAACTGCAAATCGAATGCAAACACTTGCTGCCAAAAATAAACGATATGTGTATCGTTCCACTCCCTCACTCGTTTGCCAGTTCAATCGACCATGTCAATCATATGACGGACACAAAGCAGATTGAAAATAAAATTGAAAATAAATTCATTTGGGCTTGCCTTTTTTATTCAAAGAGACACTGAAAGAAACGGGCTAAAATATAGCAGTTCTTTTCGCCTTGAACTCTGCTATTTTTCCCAATGCATTTTGTATATTTTGCAATTGAAAGTCAATTGGGCAAACTGCACTTTTTTTTATTCAGTTTTCTTGTGAGACTGAATTTTGGGTAAGTTTTTGCAGTTCTTTTCCTGTCCTGCGGTTCCTTGATGTAAATGCAAATTCACACAGCTGCCCGATAGTCTGCCCCCAGTTTCCCCACCATTAAGATCCTCGCCCTTTGTTCCTGTCATGCGTTTTAGCAATTTGCAAATTTACAAGTTGCACACATGGGAGAAAAAGAGAAGGAGACACGCGTGCATGTTTAATATCAAATTATGAAGCGGCTTTTACCCTTTTCCGCTGCACCAACCCCCCACCAAAAAAAACCCCTGTGATTGTGCAGTTTTTGAAGTGCGTTGGCAACATTTGTATGCAAATTGCTTTTGCCGAGTGCATGTGCAACATGTTGCCTTTGTGGTTCCACCGAGTTCCTCTTCCAATTCTTTGGGGTCTTCGGATCTTTGGCTCTCCGGGGTTTGGCCGCTCTAGCAAAGAGTACGGTTACGACTGACGTCTGCCTGCAAATAAAGAACGCATTGAGTTTTTATTAGTTTTTGATGATGCTCATAAAACGACGCGACGGCAGCGATGATAAAAATCAGTTTGCTTAAGTAAAGTGAGGCATTTAGAGGGTAGGAAGAGTTGAATTGATTGTTCAAAAGTAAGCGTTGCTAAAATGCAATAAAAATAAAGTGAGCTCACCTCCCCTGCTTCTTTTTTTCTGTGCCTTTCGCCATTTGATGGCGTTGACAAGTGGCCAAAGTGGCGATGGAAAGAGGCCATGTGGGTTGTATTCCCGGTTAAATGATGATTCAAATGATATGTTCGAGGTCGTATCTGTTTCGGGGCATTTTTTAACTGCGCAATGCTGAGATACTCCTCCACCTGTGCTGCTTAACTATCGGATTACCTTCATAAAACCCGCTCAAATGCACCTCCATAAACCAACAATGCTCCAGAGGTTCTAAAACTTTAATGAGCCTTGAAAATGTGAAAGTGGCAGCAAGCCATGTTTTTTATAAAAATATCTCAAATCATTGTGACTCTTTAAAAATCCGTGTACTTCAGCCTTAAAGACCGAACCCCATCGAGATCCTTCGGCTTTCATTGCCAGCTCTGGGCCAAATCAGGTTGCCCCATCATCATCAAGGACAGTTCACTGTCCCTGGACATAATGATAATGACTGCCGGCCGTGCAGGCTGCATGTCACACATCATAATAATTACGGCTATTGATGGGACTCCACTACCTTTCGGCCACAAGCCATAAGCCATGAGCCATAAGGTGTAAAGCAGTGGTCCCCGAGTGCCTTATAAACAATTACGTTAATAGTTCCATCGGCCATAAGAACTATAACGTTTAATGGACTTTTAGCTAAATTAACAAAACCAACAATGAGAGAGAGAGCGAGAAAGCAAACCTAATCGCTGACCAGACGCGCCCCTCTTTTCGCCTAATGACACAACATTTCATTAAAAATAATTTCACAAAACATTTGACGTATTACGTGCAATTGGCATTTCTAATGACAAAACAGCTGTACATAGTCTAGTCTAATCATCCCCATCGCTACCTCCAGTTATTTGTTATAATTTTGTTTGTTTTTTTTTGTTTGCTTCGCTTGTTACACATTTGTTTAGCTCGTTTTAGTTTATTCATAGCTAGACAATCCTTATCTCAGCGAAATCGCTGTTAAAACGTTTTTAATTTTCCAATCGCCGCGGCACAATCGCTTAATTATAGTACCTGATTCAAAAAACGGTGCGGGAAAAAATACAACAAATATTGATTTACTTGTAGATCTGTTATCAGGCTCTTTGAGCGTTTTTCCAATAAAACTCGTTTTGTTTAAGCAGATCTGCGAACTCCATTAGGCATAATTTATACTTTTTGCCAGCTGCCGTCAATCAAGTGTCAGATGCAAAGCCATCAGCAATATCGAATTTCTGGCCTCAGCTAACTAATTAAATTACGAGGAAAAATCAACTATCTGTGCTAATCACAAGCATAATGATGTTGTTTGCTTTTCGCACTGGCTAATTTTAAACGAGTCGAAGTCGCCGTTTTCTGCTCGTAATATATTTTAATTTATGCTCCGTTGGCAATACTTTTGGCTAGGCTCGCTGGCATGCTGTAAAATGCCGCGTAAATAAACATTAATTTTAATTTAATGAATTAAATTCCAAAAGATAAAACCCGACCGTATGCCCATCACTTCAATTTCGTTTCCAGGGTGTTTTCAGGGTGACTCACTGCATCTGGGCAAAGTTTCCGGGCCAGTCGCCGAGTTAGTCGCCTGGCACAATAAATAAATATGTAAGAGGTTTCCCTGGTCGATTATGCGCATAGTGCAAGTGTTTGCCACACATTGTTTACACCAACACCTCGGACTGATACATATATTTATAGATATATCTGCGTATATATAGTACAGCTGATGCATTGCACGAATGCAAATCACACCGAAAGTGGTTGTCATTCATAGAAAGTGTCATTACAGTTCATTCAGGAATTGAGTAATAGCAGTATCGATCCAAATTCCATTTCAAGCTTGTTTCGATAATATTTCAGATTTTTTTATTTGAAATATATAAGCACATTCTTAAAAAATAATAAAGTGACATCTGAAACTTATACAGATTCTCCAAATTCATATTTTAATTATATATAAAATATAAAATAAAATAATTTATATCCCTTAACCGATTAACATGTTTAATAAATTACTGCACCAATAAATTCATTTTGAAAAGGTAACCTTATTATGTTAAATAAATTGATCAATTATAAATCTTTTGAATGAATTACTACTGCAGAACACTTTAATGTAAAAATCAATAGGTGATTCCCCGTTATTAATTGAGTTTTCCACTTGACTGGCTCTACCAATAAATTAACCAACACTCGCTCATTAAATCAAAGCAGCCACAACACTGCAGCATAATTAACAATGCAACCAAAAACTATGTACAATTAAATTAAGCCAGGCTTTTGTTGCTACCGTTGCAGTTGTTGATGTTGCTTATGTTGTTTATGTTGCCGTTGGGCTTATCGAGCCATGCATCGCCTGTTGCAAGTTGCAGGTTGCTGGTTGCTGGTTGCCGGTTGCTAGTTGCAGGTATTTCCTGTCAGAGATTTTGCATAAATAATTTTTGATAATCAAAGCTTGCGACGGCCACATAAATTTAATTAGCGGCATATGTTGCATTTAATTAAGCAGTAAGCTCGCTGACTTAGTGCGTCTAACTTTTGCTGTGCTGATGCTTTAATTAAAATTCACACGATGTGAAATGCTCACTTCGTAGGCCAACTGCGTGCTTTGGTTCGTTTGCCATTATTGCAACGCTCTCGTATTTGTATCTCGACTATTTTTTTCATTTATTTTTTGTATTTTTCCTGCCTCCCCTTCATGATTTTGTTGCCGCTGCATTATTATTATAATTTTTCGCCGTTGTTTTGTATTTTATTATTTTTCATTTTTTCCTCCTTGTCGGTTTGCATTGCATTGGATTGCATAAGCAGCCTGTTGCTGCCGTTTTTCTAATGCAAACGCTCATATGCGGCATGCATAATTAGCAGCCTCACACAGATACACACACTAAGCATTCGAAATTTTAATTTTTATTCATATTACCAACAATAAATTTGTAATCTACAGAAGGGGAAAGAAATAACGCATTCGAGGCCGCCCGCTCTTCTCGCTTTAATGAGCCATTGAGCTTTAGATTTCTGTGTTTAGATACGCCCCAATATGAATGGGAATACTCGCTGCCCATTTCCTCGAATCGAATTAAGTTATTAGTAATGGTTCAGCTGGAAAACTGTGTGCCACAGCACATAGAAATGTTCTTCTCGCAGATACCGAGAAAATTAGTTGGGAAATATGGATCAGATATGAAAACGCAGTTAGGGGAAAACTGTGTGCCATCCATTTGAATGGGAAGATTATTCCCTAGCTAGGTAATCCCTAAACATTTTAATAATGTATCAACATGCTTCTATTCCTGTGAAATTATAACTATATAAGTATATAAACTATATTTAGCCATAGAATAAAATCCCTTTCCAGCTTGTCATTCGACCAACTGACAGGCATTTAATCCAAAGCAATCAGGCCGACAGCCCAGAGAACTTTATTAAATATTTCGCCACTATTACGAGGGGGCAAAAGGGAAAAATGTGGCAACTATTTAAGCGCTTGAAATTCAGCTGTCAAACTTTGTTTATACCCCCGCAGCACGCCCAATCCGCGGTATCTGTGTTTGTTTTAGTTAATTTTAGGTCGCTAAAATATGTTGCATGTGAAGATTTCAGCGCCAAAGAGCGACCAAAAAAAAAATAATAAAATAATCAACAACAGAACATGAATTGTCTAACAAATAGCAGTTAGACAAAGTAAACAAACGCGGGGAGGCGGTGAAAAAAAATACCGGGCAGACGGTCTGACGACAACTGACATGTGAGTGTAAAAAAGTATCTGTGTGAGCGCTTTTCTATGTGTACGCGAGTGTGGGTATCTGCGAAAGTCATGCAAACTAACTGTCAGACTGATAGATAGACGTTCCGAAGCAGAGCAGCAGCAGCAGCAGCTATTGCGATAGCGATAGGGAGAGGTGCTGAGAGGGCACTTTCAGACAACAGACAAACAAATAATAATAAAATAATAATTGTTTGTCAACATTCGTTTAGCATGTGGTCTGGTCTCTGGCCTATACGAATATATACACTGGCAAAATTTATATCATGATAAATATAATCATATAATATTAGCAGTGCTGCAGATAAAACATAGAACTGGGTTAAACTTGCTGATTGTTATCTTAAGATAGCTACTATCGAATGAATAGAAAATATTGTTACTCAGAAATTTATACATTTTTCTTTTGTTTGATTTTATAGGAAATTCATTTATTCTCTATGTGCACTTACAAAAAAGCGGCAGAAAAAATTAAGCCACAAAACTGAGCTGAGCATGTGGAAAAAGGGGTGTAGTTGTTACAATTGACAATTGTCTGCATTTTGGCATGAAATGTCATATATATAGAGTTTGAGGTAGATGGCATGGTTTCCATTTAAACTGCGTTTTGTGGTCGGGAAAAAGGTGAATGCCACACATGGAATGGGAAATGGGCAGTGGACGACGTGCAATCGTCATGTTGGAAATTTCAGTTTCAACTGGCAGTCAGCACGTCATTTGCTTATTCAATTTCATGACACATGAATGAATGTTGCGTGCACCTCGAACCTAGAATAATCACTCTCCCACCAATGACAAAAAAAAAAGAAAGAAATACTGAAAGAAAGAAAAGCAACACGAATGCGACACCAGCAACTCTGCGATAATTGATGATAAATGTTGTATAATTTGACAAACCCAACTAACAAAAAACTATACCCTAAACCATCGAGAACGAGGAAAATTCCGAACTGAATGGAGAAAGAGTGTAGTGCCACCGGCAATTATCGCTTAAAAAGCATTTCCAAATAATTACACCACCAGACGGGAATTCTAACACAAAATAGCTAAGAAATGGTATGACAGAAAGAATTATTATAATAATATGCAGTTTAAAGCATATTTCACCTCGGCCTTTTAGACGGGTGGGCGTGGCTGGGGCGTAATGATGGGAATAATATGCACATGGAATATGGGTGAGGTGGCGTCACAGTGCGTTTCAGGCATATAAACTCTCTGTTTTAGTTGCGATAAATAATGTTATAAATGGGTATTATCTAGCCATCTGAATGGAACTTCCAGTAATTGCTTAGCAATGCATTGATAAAATTTAAAAACTTGCTTATAATAATGACGCGCACTGTACTCATGTTTTGGTCAGTTGACCTGTTTTTCGGCGGGTTCAAGGGGCAAGAGGTCGTGGCAGCCATGCACAGCTTCTATCAATGAGCTATTATTAAAATTACGCATACGCCATGTTCCATTGATTCATTTCGCTTCGGTGCTTAATTTCTTTTTATTTTATATCGCAATTTATAAATAACTTTTAAGACCAGAAACGAGAGCACAGCGAGTGAGAGACAGAGTGTCGATGAGTAATTGCCTCATAAAAATTATGTGGAAATTAATTTTTAGTGCTCCTTTTTCCAATGCATTTTCATTTTTTCTCTCTTTCCGATGATCGCTGGCTATAGCTCTCTATGTATTTTCTTTCTGCCCTCTTCTCTCCGCATTTCGTTCTTGGTAGCTATTTTTAAAAGTGGCCAACCGAATATATTGAAATATGAATGCAGTCCGCTGCATCGCGTTTCGCCTACCCCCCGCCCACCATTTTCCCAACTTCCCCAACAGCAGGCACTTGTCGTTCGTTTCACCTGCCAAAAAGTGTATGAAAAAGCCCCACAACGTGGCTGACACTTTTAGCCCTAACCGCCCAAGTACACCGAAAAAAATGCAGGTGCATTAATTATTAAATAAATTTTCAAATTTAATTTTAATATATCTACTTGCATTTTAAAGGATCTAAATTATTTTCAGATATATAAAAAAATTTGTAATTCAGTTTCCTAACAACTTTAGTATATTCTCTATATATGTTCAATTCACTTTTGCAGTATATTCATTTTTTTCCAGTGCACCCGTGCCGATATTTTTGGCCGTCTTCAAAGTCGTCCGCGTGTTACGTATTAAAATTAGTATGCAATATTTTTGTTTCAAATGAGCCCCTCCTGAGCGGGAAAGAGATGGGCGAGGCAGGGAGGTGGTAGATCGTTGAGCGGTACAGTTCATGTTGCGCTTTCCCCCTTTCTACCGCTCACCGCCCCGCCCCCGCCTACTGACGCCCAAAACTTTCCCTTCCTCGTACCGCGTGCGTTTATTTTTGAAGTGTTGAAAATAAACCGTAAATAATCGCGTCGCTCGGTCGGTCGGGCAGCTTTACAATCAATTCACTTGCACACACGTCCGTCTATATATAAACCGATGGATATGAGTATGCACGTCTATATGCGCCTTCATAAGTATCTGTGTTTATATTTATAACAAGTTGCTTGCACCCGTCCAACGAAGCAGAAGCAAAAAAAAAAAAAATAAAAAAACAAAATGAAAAAAATGGAAAAAAAGTCAGATGATTAAAAATAAAATAAAGCAGAAGCAGCAGCAGCAGCAAGGCAACAAATTTAAAAATTATTGGTAATAAAAATCCACCTTCACTACCTCCCCCCACCCCCCTCGCATTATGGATCGTAAAATCTGGATATTTAATATATGTTTTGAGTGCGCCGTGCTTTTGTGTGACTTTAAATATTTAAAAATGAATTATATAAATACGATCAGAAATCTGACATTTGGCTGCCCCACACTCCGATCGTTATATTTTTTGCAGCAGGGGGTTGACCCCCCAATATGGACGATGATGATTAATCCTAAAATGGGTTTTATATTCATGCAATTAGCTTTTTATTAGCTAGTTTCATGGGGCCGAATTATGAGAATCGGAGATTATTTTTCGACAAGAAGGTGCCAGATGGCAGCACTGATTGCTACTAATGAGGGCTATAAACTTTTTGGGGAGTGCCATAGATTTTAATGTGTATTTTGGTTATCAAACTAGGATTTTTTTCTTGGAGCTTTGGATACCACAATTTAAGTAAAAATAACCCAATCAACACATTCTTTGTTAGGCTAAAAAGGTAGATATATATAGCTAATAATTTACCATTTTGTTCCCAAGAAGTAGTCAAAAAACTCCCCCATTTGGCGTTCGTTTTTATTAAATTAAATTGGGGGTTCCGCCAATTTCAGATGGTTAACTTTCCAAGGAAATATCACACAACTCTGCTCTGACCAGTTGGCCTTTTCTGGCTGGGCATTCTGTTCTTTTTTATGACAAATTGTCACGAGTGCATTGATGCAAAAAACTTAAATGAAGCGACATGCTGTTGAAATGTCCGAACCGCCTTTTGGCCCTAGACATTGCATGGGCAGCAGATACGGATACACAGATACGTGGTATACAGATACACAGCAAGAACTACAGTGTTGCGTGCACTTGCAGATACTCGAGCTGTATCTTACGGATTGTGCGCCCCGTCATATCAAGAACTCAGCACAAGAGCACAACAATGCGAACGGGTCTGCTGTGTGTTTTGTGTTTGGACTTGAAAACTAATATGGGATACACTGAACTGGACTGGACTGGATGAGCTGGAGTAGCTGGAGGACACATTACCCAGAAGTGACTAAGCCCGCAGCATGGCCTAATATCCCCACCACCGCTCCCTTCATCCGAATGTCTGGGGCATGCTCTCGAATTACACGGCCAGAAGCAATTGAAAACTGAGCTTGACAGTTTTTCGGTTTTTGCTGTGTTTTATTTTCGGTTTATGAATTGCCCAAAAAACGAGAAGAAATTGAACTTGGGTCTGTTTGTGCACTGCGAAAAAAGGGGCAGTACTTAATCAAGTCACATTTTATAAGAACTTTACAATTTTTAAGCTTTGAATTGTTTTTTGTACTTGGAATGTCTATGCAGTTTTTTGATGAGATACTAGTTTTAAATCGATCAAAGCTCCTAAACATTTTTCTCAGTGCCTGTGCCCCCATCTAAATATATTTTTCGGGTTTATTTTGGGTTTAGTTATATAGCTGCTTACCGTTAGAAAGGAGTCTGGCTTTGTCTGGGCATTTGTGGGTCTTCCTGGAACGGTAAGCAATATGCTCGAAAGGTTTTTCTTTCGGTGGCGGGGGCCGAAAGTGATCGTTGGAGGGGGGAGGGGAGGGGGCTTGTCGAGTTGGCGCAATTAAATGTGCAACCAGCAATGGCAAGACACGAAGCGAACTCTTTGTTGCAATAATTCAATTAGCACTCTTTCGGTTTCGTTTCGTTTCATAAATGTATTAGCTTGGGATCTGTAATTTCCCCCACGTTCGCTCGCCTCTTTCTTTATTTTTTTAATTAATGTGCAGTTATCATGCAACCCGATTAACAGTCGAGTGCTGCCACTGCCGCTGCCACTGCCACTGCCGCTCTGTAATTGCAACTTGTTTGTTATTTGTTATTTGCAGTCGAAGTCAGCAGTCAGCAGTCGCCTGCCTGTCACTGACTCTGTTCTTGTTGTTGTTATCTGCCAGGAATGCTAATTATAAGATTAGCGCCGTAGCCCAATCTATGCGCCACTCGTATGCCATACATTAATAAATATATATATATAAATGTATGTACATATATAGATGTATATATATGCGCATATGGTTATTTCCCGTCTCTTGGCCGTTGAGTATCTGAGTGTCTGCCTATCTCTGTATCTTTGTATCTCCATTTGCGGCACTTGGGTGATAGCGAACACGCACATGACACTTGACGATGTCGCTGGAGGATTCTGGCGGTGATTGTTGCCGAAGGTTGTTCATGGTGTAGGTTTTCTTGTTTTAGTTTTACATTTTTTTTTTTTTTTTTTGTATTATGTGTCGTTAATACATGTTGGGGTCGTAGAAACATTGTTATTGGAGTGTTGTTGCAAATGCTATCGACTGTGGGTAAAACATTTTTGTGTCGAAATTGTTCTTCCTATGTTTAAAGTTGTTAAAAGTATAGTAAATGTGTGACTCAAATATTCTGGGTGTTGTACTGTATGATTACTAGTGGTAATGAGCCCAGAGTTGTTTTTGATATTTTCTAATTCCCCAGTAGTTCAATGTTATTGCAATGTCAGTTTCTTGGCATACACTTCATACTACAGATTTTCTAATGGTTTATTGCACTGCAGGCTTTCTTTTGACCCTGCTCAAAAAGTTTTCCATCATGCGCAGCAAAGGCAGCCACAAGCCCAAAACTTCGTATGCGGTTGATCATAATAGTAATATTTTTCAGAGTTCTTTGCCCAGGCAATTGTTTTTCTATGGTGTGTGCTTTTTGTTATCAGCTTCAGTTGGCGGTTCGTTCCACAGCTCCACATCATCAGCAGCTCAGGCCGGGAAAACGATGCATCAGGCATATATGCATTCCCAGCATGTACGAAGTACACTCAGAATACTGCCACATCGGCGTGGATGCAGATACTTATGGATAGACTCGTTTGTATCCGAGGGTATGTATATGCGAGCCGCTTTGGCTGCTCTCCCTGTTTCGTATCTGTCGTGTGCATCTCTTGAACTATCAATTTAAATGTCAGTTTAAATTGTAGAATTTTTCATTTCGTGGACTTCGTGCATGAAAACTATAAAAATGTTTTCATTGTTTTTTTTTTCTGCCTCTCTCTTTGTTGTTTTGAGAACTTGCTTAGAGAAGGCTAAGAAACATAGCCGGGCCATAAGGTGTGCTCATGTACAGCGGGGGTTAAGTTAATAGTAGGATGTAGTGATGTAAAATTATTTTATAAAACATTTCTAAAATTGCCCCCTTAATGAGCTACTGTTTCTGTAATAGGTCAGAAACACGAAGTAGACTGCCATAAGACTACAATTTTACATAACATTTGTAGCACTGTCATAAATTAAAGGTGTTGTACTTATTTAAGCTACTGGCTTAAGTCTTTTAAGATCTTCACAGCTTGAATTTAACTAGGACGCAATGTTTTTATGATTATTCAAAGAACATCTTAACCATTATTTAACTATTTTTTCACATTTATATTACAGCTAATGAAGGCTATACGTCTTTGGAATAAATTTATAATAATTATCATAACAAAATTTGCAAAAGTTGAAAACTATTAGACTAAACCCTGCTGTTCATGCCCATATGTGTGGTGGTATAGAGATGTTTTGGCGATATGCCCGGAGCCAAGAGACCCAAAGACCGAGACTGCAGCCAGGTTCTGATTGCACGGCTTCGAGTTCGAGACTTGGAGACTTGGCGACTCCTACTCCAAACTGCGACTGCGACTGTTTTCGTGTGTGACTTGTTTTAGATTTCTGCTCGAATGGGAGCTGCTTGGGCTGCCTTTCAGCATTTGACAGCAGCTGTCAAAAAACGAAACTTGAAAGCGAACCGACCTCGGGGGCCCAAAGACGTTCAGCCCTCAGATCCAAAGTAAAAGTTGCAATATGTTTGTTTTGTTTCGTAAGTTTCTGCCTGCCCGCCTGCCTGGCCTGGCATGGAATGGCTTGGCCTGGCCTTTTTTGGCCAAGTTTCTCCGTTGGCTGATTTCTTACCTTTTTGGGGGTCCCCAGAAGTCGTTGTGATTTTCCCTCTGTAAATAGAAGAAGGGCAGAAAGAAGACATTTGTTAAGAATTTGTGAATACTTGCAGGGGAGAACTTAATTTCTACTCTCCAACCAGATATACAAATACTTTTAGTATTTTAGTATTTCGAGCTTCCCCCCCCCAAAGAACTTGAAAATTGTTTAAACAAATCGAAAACAGTTGAGAGACAGACGTGGCCCATTAATATCACATCTCATTTGAGGAGTTTGTCTTGAATTTATGAGCCCCCAATCTGGTTTCCATTGCGACGATATAATTATAATTCAGCTTTGTTTTGCCAATTTTAATAACTGACACTAATTGCTGCCACCGTTTTTGGCTCGAATCGATGCGATAATTGGTTGTGACTGGCCATCAATGGCCCGAATTAACTTGTTTACAATTAAAGTGTCATTAAGTCATTATCTATTGTGCGAAGTATTGTTTCCCTGTTGTTGTTATTTCATTTTTTGGCAATATTGTTTTTTTCGCAATGCGCCCTTGACACGAGGCCTGCGTTTTTTTTTTAGGGTCCTGAATCAGGGGTTCTCTTGAAGAGTGGCAAAGTCAATATGGGTTGGGCTTGTACACTCTCATGTGTCGAAAGTCGAAAGCAACCCCTGTCTTTTGTTTTGTTGCCATTTCAAATTGCCAATTATCGATGAATTTGCAAAAACACAAACAGACAGACAGGCAGCCAGAAAGTGGAAAGGGGCGCGGCTGTTTTGCAGCTTAAGCGGCAATATCTGTATATATGCTTGTATCTTTCCCTTTTCCTTTCTGGCTTTCACAATCCCCAGGTCCTGTCAATATTTTGCTAGTTCATTTTTTCGCATTAGGGTTGGGTCTTCCTTTCGGTTTGTGTGTGTGTGTGTGTGCTGAATTATGCAAATCAAATGGCACATATCGATGTCGGTTGCAATATTATTGCTGCAATTCAGCAGTTTAACTCCCTTTTAAAATGAAATCAACGTTTCAAGGAGGGGCCGTCGGTCGTCCTGCTGTCCATTCAATTCAAGGAAAAATAGAAAAGTTGCCATAAATCCTGCTAAAGGATTACAACTTGATTTGGTGCATTTGAAATTCAATTGCATTGACAGGTTTATTTGTCATACTTAAAACCTTTTGATAACATTTAAAAACTAGAATTAAAAGCTTAGTAGCAAAAAATAATATATATAAGCGATTTAAAGAGTAAATTTTCTCACGAAAAAGGTTTAATGTAATTTGAATGCAGTAGTACATTTTCTTGTGACATTATTGTCATAATTTATTTTGGGTTAATTATTTATCTATTTTGCCCCGATTTTCCCCTTTTTCCACTACCAAAAACCGTTAAAAAACCGTGAAAAACATGTTTTGCCTTCGCCCTATTTAATCTTTCCCTTGGCCACCCGACTGATTTTGAAATCGGAGACCAACAGCAGCTGGTTGAATGTCGATACCGCCACGCCCTAAGATTTACATATGACTGCGCCTGTCAATTGCCATTAAGGCAGCCAGCGAAACTTTGGAGAAGAAATCAGAGGAATACAAAATAAAAAAATCGGTTTTCTTAATAGATTTCTTTTTTTTTATAGATTTTTCTCGGAGACTTGAAAGGCGGCGCGGCACATCGAATTGTATGGTAATGAAAGGAAACCCTAAGCAAACAGGGCAAGTCCTTTCGTTTTTTACTTATTCAAGAAAGTAGTGAGAATTAATTCAGCAGTAAATATAATTTGGAGAAATAGGGAGGGAATGAGAGTTGCGGCTGCTGCTATTTAACATTCAAATTACAAATCCTTTTTTTTATGAAGAAGGGTTCGAGCAGAACAAATCGTTTTTGGACTCTGGAAACCCTCCTTTTCCTCATTGACTTCAGCCGCTCGAGCTGATGTCAGCATCATCATGATGATTCATCGTTAACATCAATGCGATGATGATGTTGGTGATGATGAACCCTCATCCTGGGATCCTTGTCTGTAACTGGGATGCTGAGGACTCATTTGAATATCTATCTGAGTGCGTATCTTTCGAGTCTTGGCGAATGCGTGAGAAAATTGTCAGCATATTGATTCGATGATTATCAACAGTTATGCGCATATTTAATTGTCCTGTCCCCGCGGAATTTATTTGAATTTGTTGCATTTGCATTTGCATGCGCAGTTTGAGCTAAGTTGAAGTGCAAATATGCATTGAGAGGCTGAGTTTTGTTTAAATATTTGAACAGCTTTCGGTTGATTGACAAGCCGCAAGTTTTCACTCACTGCTCACTGCCAAATGCAGGCAGATGTGTTTGGATGTTTCCTTTGCTGGAATTTCTGACGGGGTCACCACCTCTGATTAGATGCGTAATTAGGCGAGGCGCGGTTTTTGCGCAACCGCCTTCGTTTGTGACCTTAAAAAAGGATCAAATGGTCGCTCTGCACACGCTGCTATCTAATTTTGCGTTTTTTGCCCCACTCTCTTTTGGCCTTTCTCCGCCTTTCGCTGCGTTCTTCGCCGCTTTTTGCCACCCGCTGGGCGCGTTTTGGCACCAAACAAATTGGGGAGTTGTTCTCCATGCGGGAAAATGCCAACGTGATGGATGTTGTCCCACTAGAACGCCACTGAACATGGCAAACTACAGTGAAAACATTACGAATAAAGCATAAATCTATTAAAATTAAGGTATTTACTGCTCTATTATATCGAATTAAATATTTAGAACTAGGAGCAATTTTATTTCAAACCATTTGAAAAGAGATATCGTTATAAAATATATTTTTTTCTTCAGCTAATATTATATGTATTGTATACCTCTAATTTAGGCCCTTATTTGACCACTTAATGTATTACTATTAGACTTTTTTCCCAGTGCATAGCTAGAATTCCTAAACCAGACCGAAAGTTGCCCCTTTGGCTGCTTGTGGCATGTTTGCTTGTTTGGCTCTTTTAGCCCCGGCATTAATCAGTCGGTGGTGCGTCTGACATTGTCAGAGAATGGAGAGAAATAGAGAACTAGACACGCCGAGAAACGGAGAAAAGTGGTGGGGTAGCGGAAGGGTGGCCGTCGGAGGGATCTACTTATTATTTCACTGTAATTAATAAAGATTAAACGTTGTGACACGGCTAGACTGACTAGGGACACCCTCCTCCTGAGGGGACGGGGGTAGATTTTCCTCTAGTTTGCCATCACTGTGCTCTGTAATTTTCAGCATTTTCTCGTTAGTACTTGCCTGATTTGTCCTGCTCGTGACAGTTGCCATATTTAAGTAAATAACAAGCGGTTGAAGATTAATGGTCAGAAGTGCCTTGCATTATAGGCAAATTCATTAAGATATGCCTAAGCTTAAAGTTTCGAAAAAAAAAAAAGCTCCCTGCCATTTAAAAACATTTTCCTCGACCATAAATATCTACGGAGCCCATTAAAGCAACATAAAATCGTATTATGATGATCATAAATTTTCAGTTGAGAGATCACAGATCTGATCTTTTATGCATTTCTCGGCGAGATCAGTTTTCAGTTTTTAGCTAAAGTTTCGGCATTTTTTCCTCAGCGCTCGCATAAAAATTTGATAAACAAACTAATAAACATAAACTAAGATTAATGCATTCATATATCACTCAATGAGCTCAAATTTGGGTCATCAAGTGCAGTCGGCCTGTTATTTTCCTCGGTCCGCATCGGGGTTTGAAGTTCTATCTATGTTGGCGAGGGTGCCTGCCCCACTCGTACTTATGCTTAATTGCACTGGTAATTAATAATGTTATTTATTAGACAAACATGGGCTGCTCCTCTTTGCCTGGATGACCTCACCAGAAAAAAATTGTGTGTGCATGCACAGTAAGAAAAAAGTTCTAAGAAATGGTTGGTCCACCAAAAAAATAATGTTTTTTATATTTGCAAATTCTATTTGAATTTGTAAATATTTTTAAATTTATTAAAAATTAAGAAAATTTAATACTGTTATGAATTCAGTGTTTGAAAACATAGAAATATTTTAGACCAGATTGTTGACCAAATGAATGCCCAATAATGGTAACATATTTTCTCAGTGCCTCTTTGTGACTCGTGCCTCTTCTCTAGATGTGTGTCATTAAGTAAATTAAGTAAATAAACATATGTCCGCTACAAGAAAGAGAGGGGGCGACTGCTGCCGAGGGAGAGGGCAGATCGAGTGAGTGAGAATGAGCGACTTTGGGCATAATTAATTGCCAGTCAGCCGTTGGCCTCGTTGAAGCCAAAGTTGAATTTTACACCCCGCCTTTGGCAGACAGCTGCCACTGACCAGCGATACCCCCCAGTACCTACCAACTTACCCGCCACTGTTCTGTACTGGCTTTATCTTTTCCGAAACGCGTTAGTTTTTGCGCCCTTTAACTTTCGGCTAAGTGAAGTGACCAGCCCCGAATACACTCCTTTTTGGCCTTATGCGCATTTCAACGCCTTCATTTGCATGCGTTTTATGGCTTAATAGTGCCCCGCCTTATCTGTTGCAAATTTTCAGTCAATAGATTACCGATAAGCCCCCGTACAACATTTGCATTTCATTTGCGCCTTCCCCCTGCTAAAAAATAAAGGTTCCAACGAAACCAGTTGAAAAATCCTCAGGGGCAAAACAGTAAAGGTAGAAAGTTGTGTTCTTTGGCTACCTTTGTTGTTTTGGTTGTGTTTCTTTTGAATTCTTTTTCATGTTTCAGCAAGCTTCCGCGTAGCCCGTTCTTAACCTTTCCTCGGGCCATGTCTGCAGCACCTCATCAAGGGCAGCTGGAATCTTTTTGCAGTCGCATCAGCACCTCCAATTCCAGTTTGGAAACTGGAATCGCAGTTGCAGGTTGAAGCAAATTGAGATGCAACTCGGATTTGGTCCCAGAAAACGTTTAATTTTGCTTTTATTGCACTTGCACGACTTATCCAAATTATTCACAGATTGCTTCTGCTCCTTTCTTCAATTTTATTTGGCTTTCAGAATTGCCTTTTTTATGATTTCTGCTCAGTATTGCCTTAAAGTCTTTCCACTGCAGATGAAAGTATAATTTTATTTTTAAAGTTTTTGGATACAAAATGCTATACATAAAAAACCCATTTCCTAAGTGTTTACGACTTGACCAATTTAATAAAACTCGTTTTGGGTTCCCGCAAACGTAAATATACGAAAATATAGATTTTATAAGGCGTAATCTTTAGCATGGCAAATCAAGGCCATAAACAATAATATTTGATTCCGCGCCGTCATAATGAGACTAGTTCTGGCTGCATTCAACAGGCTTTTGGTTTTATGGGCTCCTTGGCATTTCACAAAATGAAAAAATCATTACCGATTATGCAAATAAAAGTCTGCTTTTTTTCTATTTGATTTGGTTGTAGAAGGGGGGTGTTGACAAATGCAAATGCAAAATGTTTGTCGCTCGTGCCGTGGCCCATAAAACCATAAAACCCTCTTGCGATCGATCAAGTTTAAAGTGGAACTATTCGCGTTACTTAGATACATAGATAGCTGCAGATTTGTATCTGCAATGCCAGCGAAGGAGTTGCTGTAATCGAAACTGTTTTGCATATTTATAAGCCTTTTTCTATATGGCTGCGATATGTTTTTCTGTCCAGTTTATGTTAATTGCATGGGGTCTATGAAATTAATACTTTTTATCGCTTGCTCAATCGCCGCGAACTTGTAGCTCACATGTTAGCTGTAAATTAAGTTGACAACTTGGCGCTGCCGCTGACTTGGCTTAGAAAAAAAAAAAAACTGGCTCTTAGCCACAAATGAAATTGGCTTGGAAAAATCAATTGAAAGTGTCCAAGAAATAAGTGTTAGGAAATATTGAGCATAAATCTGTCTGCAACTTGAGGAAAATATTCTAATGAGTTCAGAAGGAATGCTTAAATGTTGTTAATACAAATAAAATAATTGATTCGTTTATTCGCCAATTTTATTTTTCTGTACATCAATAGCTTTTATGTTTTAAAGTATGGAATTAGAAGTCAATGGAAATGTGCTGAAAATTTGTAGCCCGACTTGGGCTTTATTTTCCCATTGAACTCGCAGCTGGTGCCGCTCACAAAAGGGGGGTAACCCATCAATGCCCATCAATTGCACATACGGGCAGCGATATCCATGGTCTATAGTCGAGTATTCGAGTATATAGACTGTCCGTCAGTTGGTCTTCGTACACTTTACTACGCAAATAGCCGTGGCTATTCAAACGTCAAAAGCAAAGCCACTGCCATTAGCTTTGGACTTGGTTTGTCCGCTGGTTTCGCCAATGTTTGTCTACGCCTCACTGCCTACACACTAAAGACAAGCCCCAACCATTCTCCCATTCCAGTGGCCCCACCGTCTTCTCTATTATTTAGCAAATATTTAGAATATTTGAGCAACAGCTAACGGAGACCGAGTCAGAGGCCGGCCACTTGACCACTTGGGCTACTGCACGCGCTTCGGCAAACAAATCATGTTTTCCAAAGGGGGATGAGCAGGTGGGGATTTCGAGGGAGCCATCGAGCCAACTGCATGTCAATGTTTTTCGTTGGATCTATGTGAGCCAAACTTTCTATAAATATGGACATGACTTTGGATAGTTTCTGCTGGCAATATCAGCGTCATCGTGCACTGGAGGCGAAAAAATAGAATGGTGGCTGCAAATGAATTTGCAAAGGCTTTAATACCAATAAATAGATGTTTCAATTGGGTATTACTGTTTTTAAAAAATAGTTTTTAACTTCCATTTGTTGGGATGAAAATATATATATTTTTCCCAATTTCTTTCGACAGTGTAGCTTTTCGCCAAGTGTGGCCATCATCATTATCAACATCATGGACACATCGGCATGATTGCGGTCGTTAAAGCCACCTGCTGTCTGGTATGTTGCGTCTAGCTGCCGTATTTTGGCCTTTAACCTTTTCGTCTTTCGTCTCGTTTTAATTTTCTTTTTTGGTTTTTTGTTTTTGGCCAGGCCAAAAGCTCAGGCTTGTAGCGTTTAATGCTCACTGAGCTGGCCATCTGCATATTGACCAGTACAGGCTGGGAGTTTTGGGCTTGGGTCGGGCCCGAGCCTGGCCGATGCGCTGAGCAGACTGTTGTTAACAAGCTTGTTAATAAATTACCAACAAAATAGCCATAAAATGTGCCAGGCATAAATCATGGCGCGCAATCTGTTCCTCCGCATACATAAATAAATAATAGCAAGTGTGGACACAGCAACGAGACAACGCGACAACCCGACCAGGCAAAATTAGCGACAAGAAATACTATATATATATATGTATATATAAATTCGAAATTGAAATTGATAGCGAAAATCAACAAAGACCAGCGCAACAGCAAAAACAAAAGGCACAATACACAAAAAAAAAGAATTACAAGAAATCTAAGCGTAGCGCACAGAAATTATGAAAACTAAATAAATTCAAATGAATCAAATCGAATGGGTTAAAGCCACAGCGGCAGCTGCATAAATCAACTCAATTAGCGAGGTATTATAAGTTCAGATCACAGATTCGAAAATAAATGGTAGCCAGAAGTCACAAGGAGTTGTCTCACCATTTGTGAATTGGCAAAAAAATTTATTTGAATGAGTGCAAAATGTGCAAAAAAAAATGCTTTAAGATTTCGTTTTATACAATTTTATGTTAATAGATATAACGGACGTTGTTTTTTTTCCTTAGCAATGCAAATGCAAATTTGGTACACCGTTGTCTAGTTTAAACACAAATGAGTTCTTAAACGAAACTTTTAGTATGGATCAAATTCACAAGTTCCCAATTAGCCCTGTAAATTAAATGAAAATGATCGTAATAGTTGAATAAAACCCAAAAAAAAGTGTATACTTCGGCCAGGTGGTAAAAAATCGAATGCAGACGTTAAGAAAAGCCCCAGAAGGCATATAATACCATCATTATTGTGTGGTGCTTTGGGTTTTTGGCTCAATTTTATGGTTACGGCTCATTTCGTGTCATAAAAAAAGCATTTTCAACACATTTTTTAACGACAAGTGCCGGGCAACAGCAACAATAGTGAATGTGGCCAACATTTGCAGCTTTTTGTGGCCCAAAGGCGTTGGCGTTTGCCATGGCAACTGCAGCTATAAAGAGCGGTACATAATGAACAAATTATAATAATGATATGGGGGGATACACATATGTCACATATGTATGTCCAAGTCCAAGCGCGTTCCCCGGCAATTCAAATGTCACACAGTCAACGCTTTTATTTAGCCAAATATGCTGGCATCTATCTCATGCTTCTATTATATTATTATTGGGTATATCTGATTTGGCTAGTTGGTTGTGCTTAAATTAGTGGAAATCGCTTTGAATTTATAATGCGCGATGTGAGGCAACCGAGACATACACAAAACAGACGCCATGTCATGTCAGATCATTAAGAAAATATGGTCAAAAATGTTTCAATTAAAATCAGAAGAGGAGAAGCAATAAAAAAAAAAAAACAACAACAAAACGATCAGTCCCAACTCAGAAATTGTAGGCGGACAAGTTTTGTTTCTGTTTCTATTTCATTTATACATTTTTTTTACTTTTGGTTTTGCTATAAATTGTGTAGGCTACTTTACTGTCAAGTCATTAACAGCAACAACAATAGCGATCGCACGGCGGCAAGTGAATCATTAGGAACAAAAGCCAAGGGTATAAACTGCACAGAATGAGAATTTCTGAATAGCTTTTTGTGGGTTTTTTATAGCTTCAGATCCCGCCTCCTTTCCGGATTGATCTGTTGGGAAATTTGTTCCACGACTTTCTATCATAAACATTTTTCATTTGGCATAGTTTTATAGCGTGTCGTTAATTAGTTGACTTAAATATAATATATATGCATATATACCTACACTTGCAAAGAGCTTCAGCTAATTTGAATACCATGTTTTTTAATTAATGTGTTCTTTTATTGCATTTGGGTCCGGTCATCAGTATGGTGTTTAAACGGAGCATAGCTTATGACTTCAGAATTTTCTATTTCATAAGTTGAGGTATATTTTTAGTAAAATCCCATTCAAATGTAGTTGTAACCACCCATATAATCGATCTGAAAACCCACTTAAAAAACTCTTAAAATACCTTTAAGCTCATTACCCGAGCTCATAGCTCGGCTATCATTAGTCGCGGTAAAAGTTGCGTTGACTCGACTCTGCTCAAGGTTATTTCTGTAATTGACTTATCAACCCACTCGTTTTAGATATATATAAATTTTTTAAACCTCAACTAGCTGGCTAGCAATTTTATAAGCGCTGTTCAAACCGCTTAAGTCAAAGCTGATAACTATTTTATTAAGCTTATTTTGCACATGCTTTTAAACCGCTGCTAAAACCGCCAAAAAGTCTGATCATTTTTTGTTTGACATTTTTTTTGTTATTTTAGTTTTTGGATTTTTTGGCTCGTCATGCCCCAATGGCTTGTGGCGGGGCATCCGACACCCACAACGAAGCCGGCTGGCCATAATGGAAAAATAAATCTTCGATATTGTTGGTACAGTAACAACGCGGCAGAAGTTAAGAGCCGTGTTGTATCTCCCAAAAAGCCAAAGCAACAAAGCTGGCTGAGAACCGAGTTTGAAAAGGCGTTAGATTCGTTGAGGGCGCGCGCGTTCGTCGCTTTTTTCCCTCATCTCCCTTTTTATTTTTTTCCCCCGTTTTCTTTTTTTTACTTGCTCACATCAAAGCCTGAAAAGCCGCTAAGCAAAATGCCCACACTTGGCCAACAGCACAACATAACAAATGCCTAATTGTCTTGGCGGCACTCGTAAAACCTACAAAATTATTACGGCTGCAAGAGAAGACGGTGGAAAAAAAAAAAACAAAAACTAAAGAGGTGAAGAATACAAAAATTCTGTAAAAAAAATACAGCACAAAAGTACACACATAACAGAGGAAAACGCGCCACTTCACATGTTCTGACCAGCCCGAAAGCCGCTCAGAAAAAAAGTGACAAAAGTGCCAAAGGGTAAACTAATGACAGTTTAATTTACTCCCATTGCGATGAAGTGTAACGACTCTCAAAACTCAATTAGGCCTAGGCCATTCACTCGATCTCTATTTTGCGATTAATGTATACCAGAGGTCAATGAAATAGTGACAGTAGGCTTAGAAATGGATAGATTTTTGATGTATAAATTTATTTACAATATTTGTGTTGAGCTCAACTTGTTTTATCATATGATTTTTAAAGTGAACCTGAGGTATATGTGGTCATTCCTTTACTAATGGAGTCTCTAATCTAATTATGTGATATAATCCCTCTAACGAATGCTATCATTTTCCCCTCAGCTGTAAGTGTCTCAGGTAGTATTTGGCACTTTGGCCAAATGCCGCTCTAATGCTCCAATGGTCTACATATATTCACAAAGGTGGTATGTGATCCGGTTTGGATGCTCCCTCTGCGAAGGCAGGTGCAATCGAATGTATGGGACTGTGGGATGGGTCATGACTTAAAAACGCATAATTTCCGGGCTTTATGAGCCGCTCTATTGCTATCTGCCTGCAGCCATTTCTCTCTGTCTCAATTAATTCGCCTAGTTTATGTTTATGACATTGGCTCTACGCATATTTCTGGGTCATAATTTATGATAAGCGCGGTTGTAATGGGTTGGCAAACTCCTTTTCGGAGTGCCGCATTCTTTATTATAATGAACTTTTACGCAGTGCGTATATCTCATAGATACAAAACTGCATAAAGGTTAGTCCTACTCTCGACACATCTCTTCCCTTACCACTTTTTCGTATGAATTAATGTTATTAGCCTCGTAATTTTGTTGAATATTATTGCATTCATGTTTCGTAGGCGCTGGGCCTAATGAGTTTTTCGCTCTGCACCGCATCTTCTTCTGCGGCCAAAAAAGTTGCCGTGTTTGGGTTGTTGTTCTTGAAATTTATGCATTGCCATTGTTTTCTCTGGCCAAAGTTGTTTTGCCGGTGGGCGGTTATTTCAGCAGTATAGTTTCCGCTGCGGTTGCCCCCAGTTGGCCGCCTTTGGCCGCCTTTAGTTGGGCAACTCGGCATCACAACGCCCATCGCACAGTTTGTCAATTGTGTGGGTTGCCTGGACAAAGTGCCACAAGTCTCAGTTTCGATCCAAGGAGGCTGGCACGTCTTAAGGATGCCCCTCGACGGCAAACGGGGCTAATTGGGCTGCGGCAAGCAGTTGAGATACAGTTTAGGATGCGCAGTGGAGCGGGAGATAGTATCTTAAGCAGTTAAAGATACAATTGGGTTGGGAATATGAAGTACAATAGATATTTTGAACAAAATAATGTGGTTTTTGGAATGAAAAGCCTAGAAAAACATACACTCTTATTCAAGCTGAAATGATTTGTTCATCAAAATGATAAGTTAGTTAGCGATAGTTTCCAACTTTTTAAAACCTCGTAGTACTTAGCATTGACATTTGAATATTTGGAAAGGTGCACCCTTTCACAGCGGCCGAGCTCGTAAAGATAAAACCACGAGATATGAGCGTCCCATTTAGGCCAAAGATGCCCTTTCCCAGCGATCCCTAACTATCCTTTCACTATCCATCAGCCGTCAGAGTTTGGAGTTAAACCGCAAAGCGACGGCAATCCATCAATCGACCGAAACTTGTCATGCTCCAATTTGGAATGCTTTTCAATGGCACCTTTTAAGCAGCGCAAGGAAATTCAATTCAATTAGAAGACAAAGAGCCGCAGATACGATCCGCTTAGCATTCTAACTGAATAGCATTCACCTGTCCGCCGAAATAACTTCACACACATACAGACATACCGAAATTAAAAAAAAAAATTATATAAAAAAAAAGGAAGATACCCTAACCACCGGCAGCTGTCAATATGTGTTGGCGCCAAACGAGAATGCTTCGAGAATTCGTGGTGTAGTCAAAGTCGAAGTCAAAGATCCATGGCCATCCATTAAATGCCTACCGTCAAATCATAATTC
Organism: Drosophila sechellia; assembly: GCF_004382195.2. Lineage (NCBI taxonomy): Eukaryota > Metazoa > Arthropoda > Insecta > Diptera > Drosophilidae > Drosophila > Drosophila sechellia. The sequence goes on along the minus strand of NC_045951.1, from coordinate 10,074,676 downwards.
ATTTTTTCCCTGTCTGGTTTAAGGTTCCCCCGCCCGCCAGCCAGCCAGCCAGCCATCTACCCAAACTACCAGTATTCCTCAGCTATTAGGCACTGGCCACTCCTAGACACGCAGCCTCGGGGCACAGACCATAAAGCCATTTTTCCACAGTATCTCTCGCACACAGGTGAGGAGGGTAAGAAAGTGGCAGGTGAGCTAGCTGGATGGTTACTGGTTACGGGTTACAGGTACTAGTGGTTACTATTCCTCTTCGATGCTGCGGCAATCTGGGCTTGGGAATTTGCACCTTGCACTGAGCGGATCCTCACTTATTCGGTTGCATAGCCCGCGGCGCTGGGAAAATACAAAAAAAAAAGGAAGGGAGAAAAAAACCGAGCTCTCGAGTTCATTGATACTCTGTTGCACAGCTCAGGTGCTCAATCAAATGCAATTAACGGCGGCTAGAAAGGAGTGGGGTTTTGGCCAGCAGAACGGAAGTTCGGCTCTTTGGCTGGATGTTGTTGCTATTGAAATGTCAGCTTGGCTTAGTCACTCGACTATCCAACGCAGGCAAATTCGTTGGCCAACAGAAAAAAAAAAAATATAGTAACAGCCAGAAAAACTTATTAAAATTAAGAGAGTGAAAGTAATTTAATTTCTAAGATTGAAAGACATCCGGCATAAAATAAGTACTAATTTCAAAGTGCTATTAGCCTTTGCCTTTATTGGCTCATTGTTGTGTAATGAAGCAGAGAATATTTGCAATTAAATGGTTTATTACTCAACTATTAAATCTGGAAAACAGTTAACACGAATCATTAAATCAATCAACAATGTCTTTTCTAGTGTACAAAGTGCAGACACGGCCAATCATATGGAAACATATCTAGCTAGAGCAACTTTGTCGTGTTTGCCAAATGCCAAAATCGAAATTAAAACAAAAAAAAACGAACATTTAGTAGCGTAGTGAAAAACGAGAGAAAAAGAGGTATAAACACACAAATGCCAAAACTTTATTAGCCCGTTGACGCAAATTAACGGCGACCGCTTCCATTTCGCATTTCAAAGCGTCAAATCGCTGATGTGGTGCAGAGTGGTGCGGCATGGTGGAGCTACTACGGTGGTGCAGTGGTGGTGCTCCGCCATCGGACCAGTTCGCTGCCAGCAAAATAATTTGTAAATGTCAGAGCATTTTGACAGTTTGCGGTGATGTTTTTCAAATTACAATTTACAACAGCAACGACAAACAACAAGCAAGCGGCAAAAAGTTAAGCCGAAAAAAAAAATATACATATATAAAATGATCCGGAGATTTTGTGCATTTCAGCATTTTTTGTGGATTTTTCGCTTGCTTTCTTTTGGGGCAAGGGTTTTTAATTCCACAAAACATGGAAATGCTGCTGACAAAGATTGTGTATCCTCCTCTGTTTTAATTAAACCACAATTTTTTTTCACTCACAAATCCCGATGAAAGTCAACTAGTAGATGGGTTATTTATATAAAATATTTCATAAATAACCAAAGGATAAAAATACAACTCTATTATTGTCGGGCTTTACAGCGAAACCAAATCTCGTAGGTCAACTTTTATTTATATTTTATGATCAGATACTCCCCGATTCCCCGACATGATGCATGGATTTTTTCATAGTTTTCAACAAAACGCCGAACTGTTAACGACTCTGCTGGCCCATAACTTTGGCCATAAATTTGATGTTTGATTTTCATGGCCTGGTCAACAACTTGGGAAAAACTTTAAGCTTCAACTTCGGGCGGGGTTTTGCTCTTTAACGACTGGGCAGATGGCTAATCTGTTAATCTGTTAATGCGAGAAGAGCTCCGAGTAGTGAGTGAAAGGTAAGCCACACTTTCACCCGATCGAAAGAGAGTCGCAACTTGTCGGGCTTTTAATTTAATTAGACAACCAGCATGTGACCCAAACTAATCAAACTTGCTAGCTCGGGGTGTGGTCTCCGGTCACTTTGCAAAGGAGAACAAAAGTAAAGGTATGTGTGTTTATAGACGAGACTGGCCCGGACGGGGGGATCAAAATGAACTTCCAGGTGGATTAGGGGCAATAGCGGTAGAGAAGGGTTCTTGGCAAATGGCAAACAAATGCGATAATAGTTGGCAAACTCGGTGGATAGACGGACAGCATAAACCTACAGCGCAACAACAATGAAATTGAAGAAAATTACACTAAATTGGCTTCAATTATTGTATTAATTTGGGTTCCGTGTTGCTTTCCGGCTTATCCCTTTTGGCCCGTTTTTCCTGACTCTTTTTTATTTTTTTTTTTTTTGTATGGTCTCTACTACTCTACTCTATAAGTTGTCTCGCCGGTTTGGTCCCGATCTGCAAGCAAACATTTTGCTTTTCTAACTTGACTCTGGCATCTTCATGAGCCACTTCTTCTTTTCCTCTTAGTTGGCTTAGTTGAGTTATTTCAAGGCGAAATTATATTAGACAATTGCAATGTGTATGTTGCAGAGTCGGAAACGAGCATGAGTCACATTGAAATGGAATATTATCTTAATTTATTTGATCCATGATAATAATAATTTGTAGAGGTACCTATAATATTTCCAATTTGAAAATAGTAAGTAGAAGTAATATTCATATTATCACTTTCCACACTTAACTCGCCTATTTTTTTCTCTGTATTGCAGTTGTTGCTGTCGTGCAGGAAGCCTCGTCTTGACTTGGCCAAGAGGAAACTGACGATTATAGCCCGTAGATGCGAGTATGTGACTTTCTGGAGCCAAGTCTTACTTCTTTTTTTAGAAGTAAGAGAGGCGGCCGGAAGAACTTCATTGCTTGTCATCTGCCAGGAGTTTGTTTTTCTTACTCCACCCTTTTATTTTTCCTGCAGGTAAATTTTTTTCTGCTTGGCTGATTAAATAGTTAATCCTATGTGCATAACATGAATTTAATTTTTTAGCTCTAAAAAAAAATAAGATCACAGGTAATTGATTTTTACATATTCTGAACTATTTATGGCTTTAAGAAATTCCCAATGATTCTTTAAATTACGTATGTCTAATTGGTTTGCCAATAAACTCGCATTGTATAGAATTCCCCACAGAAAACGTATATTAAACCAAAAACTTTTTTTTTGAGCTTATTTTCAATTTATAATCCACAACTCACCAAGAAATTGAAGCTGAAGGCCACAAAAAAACATTGGCAATCACACAGACACTCGGTGGCACAAACACAAGCACTCAAGTACACTGTCGGAAAATGTTTAAGTTAATTTTTTGCGAACATCTAATTTTCTCTGAAACTCAAAACGTTTGGCTCTTTGGCGCACAGAAAAAACACGCAAATGGTGATAGAGTTCTTATAAGTTAGAGTAGAACGTAGGACACGTGGGCGGTCACGAGTTCGTTTCCCAGAAGAATCGTTTCCATTCGATTCTCCGGAGAATTGCTGGCTAACTGTTCTTTTGGCAACCCGAGCGGCTTCAAAGCCGAATAGCGAATGCGGCAATTGGCAAGTGGCGGCTAAAAAAGCCACTCGCACCGCAGCAACAATCGCAACGTCGGCGTCGACGGCAACTTTTGGTAGGCAGAAAAAAAGTCGTATATTCGCACATATAAATATATATACGTATATATGTATTTGCCCTCTCCCTCTGACCCCATATGCACCTCTCTTTCTTCGGACGGCGACTGTGTGAGTGTGCTTTGCGAAATGCATTTCTGCAGCAGCTGCAGTCAACATGTTGCTGGCGTGCTTTTGTGGCTTTGTAGCCCACCACAAGTCCGAGAACCCACCACACTCGTTGGTCGTATTCGTATCTGTGAGTGTTTGTATCTGTGAGTTTCGCACAGTATCTGTGTGTGGGTTTGCACGTGTTTCGCCAAAGGATTACCACTGAGAACCTAGAATCCAAAGCTCAGCTGTTGTTGTTGGCTAAGTGCACTGAACAAAATATCATACCAATTTGATAGGGAAACCATTTTTCTCGGTAATGATTGTTTAAATGCCGACGGGTTCTTGTATGCAGATTGATAAGAAATATGTCCAAAATGGACTGCGCTTTTTTTTCTGTGTGATGTTGGCCGTGTTGCTTTTGCCATTTGTGGGCTTGTCGCCTGACTGACATTTCCTTTTGATGCGCCTACGTGGCCGCTTTGGCATATGCATTAGTTGGCCCCCAGAGGGATGGTCGAGGGAGCGGAAGCGGGTGCAGGGCAACTTCAATGATCGAACGTGACATTTAAGCCCCACACAACACAAGAAACAACGGCGAACTCAACGCAGAACTCAGAAGGCCCAGAACTCTTGGCTCAAAACTCAAAAGTCTTGCGTATGGCGCAGCTGGCACGAAAGGGGCCAAAAGGGGAAAAGCGGGCGAAAAACAAACGACTTGAGTGAGTTTTTCCCGCCTTGAGTCTGTATTTTCTCACAGTCAATTGCATTGTTTTTGTTCAGCCGCTAATTGTGGGTGTTGTTCTTGTTTCGGTGATGCAACCATTAGGCGAACAATTTGCGCGCCTATCATGGCTGAAAATGCATGTCAGATGAGTCTATCAAGGTGCAATATTGAAATTAACATATTTTAAATAAATATCTGAAAAAGAGCTGTAGTTAAAAACGCAGCACCTATTATTAGCGACTTTAAGTGGATTTAAATTAAATTAATAATTTAATTTACATTGTACATGTTTTATGTTTTTTTCATTATATTTCTTCAAAGCCAATGCTTTAAACCCAGCTTGTTAGCGTTTCATATAACAATACCTTAATTGCCTCTTATTGAACAGCAGGCAAGATCCCATCCCGAATAATCCTCAATGACTGACATCTACTGAGGAGCAGGAAGACGCCCTCTCACCTGAAAACCCCGGGCTAATTACGATGCACACACCTCGGGTCACAAAGGCAACACTTGTTGTGCCCTTTTATCTTTATGACATAATCTCTGTGCCCAGATGACCGCAAAGTACGGCTAGGTATTCTATTCTTCGCCGTTCAACGTTGAGCATTTCGATTTTTCCCACTAATCAACAGGGATTTTCCCTCAACTCAACGGCAATTTATGGCCAACGAGGGGCGCAAGCACATGTTCCATTCGGATGCGAACAAAGAGACAGATGCAGATACACAGATACGGATCGGGTTTTAGGGATCGCTGCGTATTTATTACATCACAGCCAGAAGGAGGAAAGAGGAAGAAGGCAGAAAAAAACGAAAAGAACAGAAGGGGTGAACCAGCAGCAGCAGCAGCAGCAGCAATCACAGAACTCTGCTGTTCGGCGGTTGAAAACCGAAAGTGCCATGAGGTAGTAGCCTATAGACCTACATAAAGCAGGGTCAACCGATAACAACAGGATAAACGATGAGAAGGGGGCATTGTTTCGCTTTCATTCAGACTCACAATCGGGAATCGCTTCAAGATTCAGATTCAGATTCAGATTCAGATTCGTTCGGATACCGATTCCAAACCCAATCCCGATTCCCCGAGAAAGGAAGCCAAAGGCGGCCAGTAATAAATCAAAGACATTAAGTTGAATGCACCGGGGCAAAAAAGGCAGCAAAGAGGCAAAGGCGGATGCAAAGTCGTCACCAGCTCGTTGGGAACCTGAAGACGCGAACCTTGAGAACGGTCCTACCTCAATGAGGGATCTCGAGCAACAAATCTGAATGGGGATAACAAAAAAAAAAATTATAAAAAAACGAAATCAAAAAGGAAGCAAGACCATGTGACGTTAGTTTTGAGAAAACGTCAGCTGAGCGCAAAAGGGAGCTCTTGGCAATCTGGGGTTACTTTTTGCCGAAAGGGTTCTTCTTGGGACATTGCCTCAATTTTGGAGAGGGCGACTAGAGAAAAAATGGCATAATTTGCTTAAAGAAACTTTTCCAATTTATAAATGACAAACACAAAAAGCGGGCATAATGAGGAAAACTTGGAAGTGAACGGCATTTTTACCCCAGCCCAGCAGCCTTCCATCTAAAAAGACATTTTCTCGTTTTTTCTAATTAAAGTGCCTGGAGATTTGCATAAAAGGATGGCTCCCGAGGAGTCCTGCGGAAAAAGGAGCAAACGTTTAAGCATTAATCAAAAAATCAGCTGAAAATTAAAAACGAATCCCAAAGATGCGGGGGTAAAAGGTTTGGTGGAGCAAAAGGTACGAGAGCAAAGGAAAAGGATGAAAATGCGCTGATGAGAGACGATGGCTAAAAGTCCGAGGCAAAAAGTACAGGAAAAAGAAAGGATTGTCTGGCGCTGTTGGATTTTTTTGTTTATCAAAGTGGTAGTGGGGTGGGTGGTGGACAGTGGGTGGTGGGACTTAAAGTTGGTAAGGACAGATTTAAGAATAGGCACATAAGAGTATTTACCACTAATGGCAAACGTTTTAAGCCGAAAAACAAGGATTATTTGTACGCTTTCTTTGCCAACTAAGTTTTTCGGGCCGAGATGAACTAATTAAACGCAGGAAAGACGACATTAACCAAAATACTTAAAAGAATAAAGTCTTCAAATATATTTCGGTGATTTTTTTAAGCCAACTGCATAACCAATACAAGTTTGGGAAAGTTTCAATTAATTTTGTGCCTCTCCTACAAGAGTTTCTCAATTTGGGTCACCTTTCTTACGGCCACATGTATCCCCACATGCATCGCCTTCCGAAAGATGCAGATACAGATATATGGTATATGGGATGCAGCTACGCCCAGACACGTGTAAGCCTTATTTTACCCCCTCGAGAACCGCCTTTATAAAAATTTATATACGTATATATGTATGTGTATGCATGGAAACACATTTCACTTGCTATTATTTGGGTTGGTTTTTGTTGCTGCCGCTGCTGTTTGTGTACGAAATATTTCGTTGTCTTCTTATTTTCGGTTGTTTTTAATGATGAGACTGGGAGTGGGTTTTTCGGTTCCCGTCAGTCCAGTTCTGAATCAACAGCGATGAAGCTGCCAATCTGCACTTCAGCGCACTCCATATCCCCGCCCCCCTATTTTTTCCGCCCAAGTCAACCGCAGAAACACTGAGAGAAATATTCAAATTTAAGGGAACTATCATTTACAATTCGTAATGGAAGTGAGTGCCATTAAAAGATAGATTTAAAAGATAGCTTCCATCTCCAGTAACTCACAGATTTTGCTTTCAGCCTATATTCCACATTTTCTCTCAGTGCACATTTCCACTGACAATAACTGAGGAAAGGATAAAAGTGCGGTTGTGGAAGAGGAGGATGCCGAGTGACGTGGATGTGAATGTGAATGCGAAATTCTTTCAGTGGGTCGGCGGTTGTTTAAGTGGTCCTTGATAAGCGGCTGCCAGCTTAAAACCGTAATGCGCTTTACCAACTTCACTTCACTTCAGCCCGTGTACAGTGCATATATTTTTGCCGATACATATAAATGTACGTACTACGTAAATTTGCAAAAAAAAGAAAAAACACTCTTCGAGCTGCTGATGAAATATCAATATTGAAGCAGAGGAAATTTTAATTCGATAGTCGTGAGAGACAAGCTGGTTAAAAAAAGGAAAAACAAGGAAGAGGTATAAAAAGAGATTGCATTCACGGCTGTTCAGTTAGTGGAAGCGTTAAAAATGCCACTGATTTCGCCGATTTTTGTTGCTGTCTTTTCATTATTTATTTAATGGCATACAGGTGCATTTGTAACTGGATTCGTATGTTTTCCCCATTAAGAAATGAAGAGGAAAACAGAGGTTTTTATATATGTATATGCTGACATTTAAGCTGGGTTTTAATATATATTACACTCGTGTAAATTGAAATTTGTAAAGGGCAAATAATGTTTATTGCAGTGGGCACAATTAATTCGCGTTTGTCAATTAAGTGCTATTCTATATTCAATTAAACAGCTTTCACGAGCCATAAAAGCAATCTAGATTTAATTAAAATAATACCAATCTAAATGGTAATGATTTTTATTTTCCATCGACATAAATCAATTTATTTTATTATTTTATTAAATGTATCAGTTATAGGCGGAGATTAGTTTACAAATATAATGCAATATGTTTATGCAGATTGGTTAGTTTTCTAGCAAAAATATCTTCATGAATTTCGTCCAAATAATATAATTAAAATATTTTGCAAATTTTTAATTTTGTTGTTAATTAATATTATACATATTCAAGATAGCTGGATATTAAAAATATATACTAAAATAACAAAGTTAGTTTTGAACTCAAACTTTGAAAAAGTCTGTAATTTACCTATTGCATTGTTTTATTAACAAGTTAAAAGAACAAACTGAATGCAGTCTTTCATTTGTATTAATTAAACAGAAATGATTTGAAAAATGTTATGCCCAAGTTGGGAACTCAAAAGCATTCTGTTTACTTAACAATTTGCCAGAAATAAACGTGTCGCTTAAAACTTACTTGTTGTGTTGACCCAACAAATGCACGGCAAACTTTGTCCACATCGTGGTTCTGTTCTCTTTTTGCGGTCCAAAGCGAAAGTTGTTACAGTTTGTTAAGGTGCAATTTATGTTTCAGTTTTATAATATAATTTATACACAAAGTTGTACACGGTTGGCGTGGACGTACTATACGTATAGTTGGATATGGATGTGATGTGATGTGGGCTGCGTATATATGTAGGTAGGTATGGGTATGGAGGAAAACTTCACCCGACTAAAAGTCAATGTCACATGACACGCGCACGATTCACCAACACTTGGGCACTTTCTAGGCTTTACAGTTAGTGGCTAACAAGTTGAGAGCCACCGACTAGCAACTGGCTGGCTGGTCGGTTGGTCAGGAGAGTTCCAGGCCAGTTCCAGTTCCAGTTCCCGGCCAGACAATAAAATTTGCGCCATAAATCAATTCAGCTCTCTGCAACTTTGCTGGCCGTCTCGTCGTCGTGGTTCCGCTGCAAAAAGTCTGCAAGTGTCACCAGGCAGCAAATGCAACAGCAACAACTGGATTCTGGCTTTTAGACCGAGTTATGTGTGTGTTACGGCTGCTGATCTTGGCCAGTCTGCTGATGACTAAGATTTATTCGTGGCAACTGGCACTGGCAACTGGCCACTGGCAACTGGCAACTGGCGACATCGGCTGCTGGCGGGTAACTGCACAAGGCCGACTGGCAGGATGAACCACGGAGCCTGTCCCGGCTGAAAATCACCAATGTTTTTCCATCTCTCATCCGAAACAAGGGGGTGGCATTGGCCGTGGCCGTGGCAGGAACACGCAAAAAAACAACTGAAAAATAAATAAAAATCAGCGGGAATATATATGCATATACACACTCATACGTATGCAAATTAAAAGGGAGTTGGAAATAAAAATGGAGCAGCAGCCATCAACCGCAGAACGCCGACTGCGCTGCCCTTTTCAATTTTTTCTAATGAACCGCGATTTGCGCTCAAGTTGAAAAAAAAGCGGGGAAATGCACGCTGATTTTCAGGCATATTCCTATAGTTTTTACCCCGCTTCAAATGGAGTTACTTTTTGAGTCAAAGAAGCAAGGACGATGTTTCAGGGTCCACAGTTATTTTTAACAATTACAATTAAACATTTCTAGCACTATTATATACCATTGTCATTACTTTGAGTTTAATTTTATTCAAAGTAGAGTATAAAGTGAATAATTTATTGTAAATCAAATTTAATAATTGCAATTTACATGCTTCTATAGGTAATTTACAAGATATATTCGACCAAATATAAGATCTTATATTAAAATCCTTATGAATCTTCATTACTTTCTGTCTTGCAATCTTATTAACTTTGTTTTGAGTGAATAACAAAGACGTTCAAAGCTTTAGCACATTTTTTGAGTTAAATTTTGAGCCAAAAGACAAGTAAATCAAAGCGGCAGTAAAAAAATTTACCTAGCAACAAAACTCACCAATACCAACCACCCACCCTTCGCCCAAAACAGCCCATGCCACCCCCTATTTTATATACAATTTATGTGCGCGCAAAAAAAAAGAAAAAAATGGGAAACAAGGAAAATAGAGAAATCAACATTTGAGCCACCCTGAAAAATGAGGGTGAATATACGGCCCACAGAAACCGCCGGCATTTGGCCAAGAAGAAGAAGAGCCGGCCAAGGCGGCGACAGCGGAAAAAAAAGTGCTAAAAATCCAATATGGCCACAATTTGCCAAGCGAGATAGAGAGGGCGGGAGCCGGAGAGAGTGAGAGAGCGATTGAGAAAAAAAATTGTACATGAAAATGTACTCGGGAGGTTTTTCCTACTTTTTTTCCCCACACTCTTAAATTTTTGCTGCATTTTTTTTTTCCCCCAGTCGTTTTAATATTATTTGCCTTGGCAACGCAGAGAGACGAACTAAGTAAGTGGGCGGCGGAGGGTGGCTGCTGGGTTGGGCTGCAGGGGGTGGTTGGTTGGCGGGTGGGGGGTGGCTGTCGCGGCAGCAAGAAAGTGTGCGGGAAAAAAAAACTCCGCCCCCTTTTCAAGACGAGCGTCTGCGCGAAGGTAAAGTCGAAACGCTGGCAGAACGCCAGCAGAATCACCCACGGTGAGAGAGACAGCGGGAGCGATAGAGAGAGCTCTCACTCACACAGATGACAGATGGCGCACACCAGCACACAAGTACCCCACACAGATACTCGCACACACGCAAACACTCAAAGGGGCACCCACACGCGCACACTTTGCCACTCAGAATGAGTAATTAAATGCTTATTAACGGCTCGCTGAGTTTTTTTTCGCTAGTCGCGCGCTATAATTAAACTCAGTACTGAGTGGAAGTGTTTCGCAGTATTTCGTAATTGCAACCCCTCGCACAGCCTTCCATGTATATGTATATATATATAGAGTTCTCTAGAAAAAACCCAGCCCCCTAATATCGCCAGATGCAGTTTTGCGGCTTTTTGCAGTTCCTTCGTCACAGATACCGCCTTCATCTTGCTGCCATTTTGAAAACGTTATTGAGTCAGAGGTAATAGAAAATAAAATGGAATGGTTGGGGTAGATTTACAAGAAATCTGTAAGTGAGCTACGGGAAATAGAAAATAAATAAGAATAAGCCATCATAGACAGCCATTAACTATACTATACATGGTCATGAAGATCCTGGAACAATACATGATCTACATTTATGAATTTAATAAATACATAATACATATTTTACTCATGACATACATATGTAGATGGATTTTTTCATAATATATTTTTTTCAGAACATGTGTTTCTCATATTATATATTTTTTAAGTAAATTGATAAGTGTTTTAAAGTTGTTGTTCTTTTTTTTTTCTCTTTTCAAAAATACGAAATAAAACCCCAAAGTCATGACAACTGATTATAATTAAATTGACCACAGAGTTCAGCGACCCCATTTTTTATCAACTCGCAAGGGCGACAAACTACTAAAATAATCTGTCTACCAAACTTAGCCCATTTAATCTAAACATGCTCATTTGATTTGAATCGAATTGTTTCATTTTAGCTTTTTATGTGACACATCTTAACGAGAGTTCCATTCCACATGGACACACCCAAAAACGTAATAATTATCCGGCCTATCAAATCCAAATAGTTTTTGGCGGCAATTAAAATCGCTTTATAATGGAAACGTATAAATAAATGCATAAAATGTATTTAATTAAGTTAATTGATTCTGGTCGAAATTGAACGCTTATTTTGCGGCTCATTAAAATGCCATTAAAATTAGTTTTTCGTTTAAATTAGTTTTTGAGTTATTTCAGACAGCGTTCAGAGGGCCAGTTTTGGCCACAGGCCTTATTTAGTATGCGGCATTTATTATTCAATTAGAAATATTATTATGTGGATTTGGATTTTATGCTTAGAGAATTAACGGATATTTTATGGCTAATTTATTTTCTAGGTAATGGACATTTTTGTCCAAATTAAATATAATTGTATACATGTTGTGCATGGGAATATTGATTTTATGCGTAGAAGTGTTTTCTTTCCCCTGGAAATACATTTTAAATAAATTTTCCGCTTTCCACTCACCTCTTAAATTCCATGCGAATTCTATAAAAATGCTCCGTTCTTAATTAAGCATCAATGCGAGCACTTAATTTGCCTTTTGGCCCTTTGCCACTGAAATGCCATTCGAATTCCGTTCGAATGACTCATTATCAATTGTCCTTTTTGCTTCGAAATGACATTACACAGATTTCCATAAAAATTGAAACTCTTGAGGAGGCACACAAACGCACAACGAATCGAGAATTTGGGAAAATTTACACTTTCATCCCGATAAACCCTTTTTTTGCCCAGCACTCTTTCCCATTTGTTTTGCAGGTTTTCTCTAGCCGATTTCCTCTCAGTTGTCTCGGCTTTTCTCTCACTGTTCAAGGCGAACGACGCGGGCAAACTGTCGCTAAAAATGTGGAAAGTTGGCATCAATTTTTGGAGGACTACGAGAAGACAGAGGCCGAAAGCTGCGTGCCATAATTCTCCCTTCGCCGCTCAAAACTTGTTCAAATTCAAATTGGTTAGGCGAAAGGGTTGAGGCAAAGGGTTTTCATTATTATGGGTTAAACGAGAGAGTTTTGTTTTTGCGGGGGGTTGGTCGGCAGCCACTTCCAAACACCAAAACGCGAAAAACAATAACACAAAATGCGTCACGCACAACAGAAACAGGACTCTGACTCGCGAGTCCTTTGGAAAAGTGCGTCATGGCCTGAAGAGCACTCATGATGGTTAAAGTCGTCGCTGTGTGCGTGTGTGTGTGAGTGCCAGAGAGTGTGGTCAGAGGGGAAGTGTCAAACGTTTAAAGGGTTAGAGGTAAGGGTTGACATTATCGTTGGGGGTGCAGCAGGGGGATGCAAAGTGCCACAGGAAGCGACTAAGTGCCAGGCAGATGCACAATAGGTGGGTTGGTTTAATGTCCTTGTACAGTGGACGCCTTTTAAATTAGTTTCGAATAGGGTGAGATATTTGAATTATATATAAAAACTAAATTTTAAAGCTTGCCAAACTTACAAAAAATATGCGTAACTATTTTACAAGTTTTTAGACGTTGCACTCTTCAGTGGTTTTTAAATAAATGTATCAGAAATAAGATAATAAGGTTTAATTGAAAACAAATAAGCAAAAATCTTTTTCTAAATCTAATGCAGAATCCTCAAACACACATTAAAAAGCCTTTTGGTAAATAATTTTCATTTAGTTTTATACTAATTTTAGTCCACTGTAAAAGACGTTCAATGTAAAGCTCCAAAGCTTATTTACCCAATAAATCTGCTTGAGCTAGTTAAAAATTAAAAACAATTCTGGTTAATTTGTAGCCTGCGGATATATATGTTTTCCTAAGCATAGCAGTGGTCATTGATCATCTGCTGTATTTTTCTACCTATAGCGGTATAATGAGAAACCAGTTCTAGAATCGCAGATAAATAAAGGGTTAACTAAGGGTTGGGTTTTGAGGGTATTAAGCTAGAAAGGTGCTAGCGGTCAGGTCAGAAAACTTTAAATTTGAATACGCACAAAGCAGCAGTGACGTAAGCGAATTTACAAAAGGGGACTCTTTAATGGTTCCTCTTCCTTAAATCTTATATTAATATTTTTGGCTAACACTTAGTCGCAATAAAGGTAAAACTCACTCAGCAACTGAAAGGGGATATGAATACCACATTCCACTCGCTGGCGATGTTTGCGATGTGCTCGTGTTGAGTCAGTTGCTCGTTTTTTAGACTCCGCCCCTTTTTGTATTGTTTTGCAAGCCGCTCACTCGTTGTGCGATGTTTTCGTTTTGAGTGTAAATTAACAGGGCGATGTTTGCTGTGTGAAAAGAGGGGAAACTTGTGAGGCTACGTTTATTAACCGAACAGATTTTTCAATGTTTTTCTATTTTGTGTTACTGTTCCCACTAAAGGGGAACTGTACTCAGGTCCTTGAAGCCTTGATAGAAAACATCGCATAGCACCTTGGGGGATGAAATCTCAGCTAAAAATGTCCGTGATTTTGGTTGTTGTCGGTACTAAAGAGAATTTTTTGGTTTTCTATTACCTATAGATATTATATTATATTATATTATGCTATATTTGTTCTTAGCTGATTTTGCCTACATAAAATTTGCAGTTTCTTTGCATGTTGCGGATATAAATCCTTTTGGTTCCGTAAGGTTTAAATTAAAAAACTGCTTAGTAATTGCTGTCTTAAATTAACATAATTGATGTGCGTGCCCCCAGAGATATTCTGTCTGTCGGTTGGATTTGCCCCATGAATGGCTCACAAAAGCCCAGCGGGTGGTCGTTGATTCTTCCCGTTCGAAGACGAAACAGCAGGAGAAAATTCGCATTGATTCTCATTTGCCTTGTTTACTCCCGACTGCCAAATCCAATAAGCATTGAACAAATTTGCAATATGCGAATCTGCTGCATCACTCCCGTTTAATTGATTTTATGTGCCGCGTGTTTTCTCTGTTGCAGGAAATTGCCATTAAAGTGTCCGGTATCGGAAAATGGAAATTAATTCGTATTCGGCCATTCAACCGCTAGGGGTTACACACTTTTGGACTTTAAAATTAAGCATTTTTTAGTGATGCTTGCATGCTCCCGAAAATCCTAGTTTGGTGTTTCTATTTAAGCTTTTTTTTCCTTTTTTTAAATTTAAAAAAATGTATTCTTAGGAATATTTTCTATTTGCTATAAGCTATAGTGAAATGCTCAAACAATAAAATTTTAATAATATGTTTCAAAAAAAATCTGTAATATCCTTTCTATGCATTCTTCAAAGCGACATCTTTTGGATTTATGGGAACGAAAGGGAAGGCTTCCTCTAGTGGTAAATAATGTATGCTTGATTTTATTTGAAGGATATTAGAATTTGGTGTGGAACTTGGATAGCACAGCACAGTGGTGTTTAAATAGATAAAATATTAATCGACTTTGGAGATTCGACCCTTTTACTCTTAACCGTTTTTGCATCAGATTCGTCCCACCAATCAATAAAATTATTATGATCTTTCATTTTCGTTGATATGATTTATTTTGACTGTATATTAAAATGGTATTCCATTAATTAATTACATAATTTCAATTATTACTTATATAACATTCACAATTGTCTTGTTTATTATCTTATCAATAATATTCAGTCAAAAATATTTACAAAGTTTTAAGCAATTATATATTTACTTATGTTTAAATTAATTGGTACTACGTATTGTAAGCTATTACATAACATGTGCCGCTGCATATTCATAATGTAATGCTTCATTTAATTTTGCACTCATTATCCCTTAGTTTTCCGTTGCGGTATCCTGTATCCTGTAACCATGCCAGCCTTTACCTTTACCGTTCATCAACTAGATATAAAATCCGCAAAAACAAATGAACCGTTATCAATTGCGTAACGGCTGCTCGTCCTTGCACAATTTTCGCAATTAAACGCGACCATGCAAATGCCAGGATCAAGATAGAAAGGCAGCGATAGGGCGAAAAAGGGTTGAAGGTCCTTGCCGAGTGCGTATCTCTAAGATGCATCCAAAGGTTGATGAACTCCTCGGGTAGCGGGATATCCGAAACGGTCTTATATCTTTGAGGAAAGTGTCCGACGCGATCCGATCTCAACCCCTTTTATAAGTTTTACTGTTAGGGGTTAAATAAATATTTGACACATTTTGTCTGTGGGTTGAAGGGGATAATATTCGAGATCATTCGATACTGCAAGATGCTCACAAGATTCACTTTCAAAAGTAGTGTGTTATATTAGGTATAATTAAGTGTTTTCTTTGTTAAGTAAAAATTATGAATAACGTGTTTGACTTTTTTTCTAAATTTTTTCTTTAACTAATGTGTTGCAGAATGTTACAAGATTTAACAGACGATCTAATTCTGGTTTGTCATGTTTTCACATTTTATGTCTAGGTAAACTTCACACTGGATATATTTATATTAAATCATTCACTTAATTTTCAATGTGTCTTTCAACTATATGATGGTCGACAGTCCTCCAAGAGCACGGTATTAAGTTCCTACGACTGAATAGGAACGTAGGAACTCTATACCTCGCTGATGGTAAAAAGACTTCGGTTTTTTCGTTCGTGGTCACAGTTCACTTGGTTACACTGCACTTGAAGTGTCTACTTATCTGGCACTTTTTCGGTGTGTTTGACTTGTCAGTGCTAAGCTGCAATTAGAGTCATAAACGGATTATATTTGCCAGATATTGGATATTGGCTGGGCTCAATAATGAAATTGGCTGCCAATACTTTCGGCAAATATCAAAGTCCCAAAAGAGTCTGCCAGACTCTTCGACTTGCCCATCCTTCTTATCCGTTGGCTTTCCTTTCGGCGGCGTCTTAAAATTTTATGTTTGCACATTAGCTGGCGCCGTCTTGGTTTCTCTGTAGAAAAAAGTAATGCAAAAAAAGGGAATGTAAGTAGAGTTGTAGATACTTAGGCTAATGCATTAGCTGCAAAAAGTATGGGTATTCCCCAGATACAGATACAAATACCGCATATATGCCCAGACATTGCATGGCATTTATTTGATTTGCACTCGAACCGATGGGAAACTCAAATTAAGATAATTTCAATGGCTGAATTAAGCTTGGAGAATTTTCCACCCGCATTAGATACTTGTTCGTATATCGAGAGTGTCACACCCCACACGCTAATTACCGCCTGCAATGCTGAAAAACTAATCGACTTGATTGATTTATCTGACAGAACTACACAAGTTGACATTTCGAGAAGGCGACTCTTTAACGCCTACCACAACTGCAAGCTGGCAACTACAAAAGCACTTGACTGCACACAAATTATCATTTGAATTATATGCAAAATAAATGCATTTGATTGCCAGCCCAGCCATGTTGTAAACGTATTCGTATTTGTATTTGTAGTCGACTTACCAAGAATCCGAGCACTAAGTATCCGCTGGATACGTTCGCTCTGCAGCGGTAACCACCATGATTTGCATTTAGTTGCTGCCATTTCAGATTTGACTGTTAATTCCCTGGCCCCTCTGCCATTTGTCTGCCAGCGACGTAAATCAATTTGGTTTTGGCTTTGGCTTTTGCTCTGTGTTCAGCTTTTGGTCTAAGGTAGCCGAGCAAATGTTTAGCCGCCCGCTGAGCCAACACAGCAGATATTCAATATGTGCTCCCTGGGATGTCACGAGACCAGACCGCCATGGCGAAAGCTTCACTGTCGCAAAAAGTGACACCTGCAGAAGGCAGCTAAATTATGCAGAATTTTCGATCCTAAAAATACAACAAAGGATATGTTACAGTTTGTGAGCTTTATAGTCTTTTAAGATTAATCAATTTAATCTAACCCATTCTAGCACATTAAAAATTCATCTTAAACGCATGTTTTGTTCCATAATTATTTTTATGTTGCATCATTTTTTTTTGCAGTGATGCCTTGTGCCCCCCACCAAAATCGGTGGCAGCTGCTTCTGTTCTTCGTGGGCCATAACGGCGCCATAACTTTGGCCCGGCCAGTACATAAACTGCCAAAGTCTGGGCTGATTAGCATCGCTGCCGGTGCTGCCGTCTTTGATTGACAGTTTGCATACGAAAAGCCAAGACAGAGCAAACAAAACTCGCACATAAATCGCACCGAATGGCTGCCTTGCTGGCTGGCTGGCAAACTTTCGGATGCATCTGCAGGATTGACACTATACGACTGACTTTAACTGACGAACTGCTGGGCTTGAGGTTTATATGAGCCTTGGATTGACACTTTTATCGCCGGGCTTGAAGTGTTGACGTTTGCCTCGCCTAATGATCAGTGATCTTGATTAGCCGCTTGGTTTATGAGCTGTTTAAATGGTGAGAGGTTCTACCAATAAGTCTTGCTTAATGAGCATGAGAAACTATTGGTATACGCATATGAGTTCTTTTATTTCTGACATTTTAAGGTGTACTTAATTGCAGTCAGATGCCAGCACTGCCCACTGGCCGAGCTGACATGTTTGAAATCCATTTCAACAATCACTTTGATTGATGCCAACGGGCATGGCCAACCTCCCACCCACTGCCAGTCAGGCAATTTCTCACTTAGCAAAGAATTAATTAAACCACCAAAATACCATATCTGGGCGAAAAAATCTCAACTAAATAACTGAGCGAAAAAAATTAATTAAAGCAACCAAATTAAAATGTATCAAGTTGCATACACGCCCAGACGGCGGCCAGTGTGCCACGCCCCCAAGGCGAGGGGCAGCAAACGTGCCGCGAAATTGTGATGCAGTGGGGATTAAAGAAGCTCATACTGGTATAAGGCATATGAAAGCATCCTGCATATATTTTAGGTAATAAAGATAGTACTTTTTAAACTTTTTTAATCGCGACGCGTATTTCTGGTCATTCAGAAACACGTTTCTTGCTGGCTAAATAAAATCATTAACTATTAATTAGTAGTTGTAGTAAAATATGATTTTATGATGAAGAAATTCGAATTAAACACAGCTATTAATATTCCTTTAGTTAACGGTTTCCCCTTTTGTTTATCGTTTTTAATTGTTATTGGTTAGGATGTTGTGGCTGAAGTGTTGCACCAGTTTTGTCGCTCATTTGTCCAGTTTCCTTTGGCGTTTTTTTTCTGTGCCAGTTTAACTGAGGAAGAACTGCCCACATTGGGCCAGAAAACTGGAACTGGCACTGTAAAACTGGATGGGATGATGGATGTGCCCGGCTCGAGCGTTACCGATAAGCTCTGCGAGCGCGAAAGGAATAAATATACTAAAAAAAAAGGAGGCAGCAAAAAACTTAATTAATTCATATGCATTGAACTTTAATCAAGCGCCGGGCAGCGAAAAAGTGAAGGCCTGGCCATGGCGACGACCAGTCCAACTTCAGATACAGATGCAGATAGCCCGGTGGTACTCGAATACCCAGATACTCGAGTACTCAGATACCAAGATACCGCGACACTCGCGTTGTGGAGCTGAAGCTCACCTGCTGAGCGCTTTAGATACCTGTGCTATTAGTGTAAACGTGCAGTTTTATGTTATGGCAAATTGCCGTTGACAGGGCCGGCGAACATAGAATGCCAGTGCCATAACTCTCGGTGCTCGGCCACAATCCAATCTGCAGTCGGCAATCTGCGAGATACATTCTATAATTGTTTTGTTTTTTTATTTTCATTTTCATTTAGTCTCTTTTTTCGGCACTCACTGTTGCAATCTGCATCCAGCAGTGATACGTTATGTGTACGTTGCACAATGTCCACAGCTGCATCCCATGTTGCACTGTACTGTATCTTTCAACTCGCACATCTCTCAAAATCGTAGACATTTTCATTACGTGGCCATTACGCCGCTGCCGCTATTACTATTATGCTGCATTTTATTGCTTTATAAGCGCATTTTAATTTTTGCCTTTCGCCGGGCCACAAAATTTATGTAGCTCAGCGCATCTGCGGCCACAAAAGCGAGGCAAATGCTCGTAAAAAATGCACAGCACATACGGCCCGATGATGACCAACTGTCGGCAGCAACAACCAAAGCAACAACATGCAGCCAGCCAACAACCAATGCAACAACCAACAGCCCAAAGAGCCACGTATCATGTGCCATGTCCGTTGTCAACGCCGACGTCGATGTGTCTTGTGTGTCTGTCTGCATCTTGGCCACGTCAAGTGTCTTTTGTGAAAGGCAACCAAATTACGAGCACACACTGGTGCAGGCTCATATGGACACTGAGCGAAAAATTGGGCTAATTTCGTAATTATACTTATATTTCATCAATAAAGAAACCTAGCGAAATGTATTCATATAATTCCAGAAAATCAGGAAAATGATTTTAAAATACATGCACAATATCTACGCATTATTAAGTCCAGGATACAAAATGAATTACTAAAACCATCTCTGAGCAATTGCTTATTTAATTTATAGTTTTAAAATTCTGACCCCCTAATTTTTGCCCAGTGCAGATGGTCAGTGAGTGCCACGTCTGCGTTTTGGTCAAATCGAAAGGCTGGCTCTTGGTTGCACTTGCGGATATCGCTGTTGCTGTTGTTGCTGTTGCAATTATTAGCAAGTCTGACAATTTAGTGCGGCTCGCCTTTGACGCTGATTGATTGCGTCTGTAACTAATCTGTACATTTATTGAGTTATCTGCCTGGCATTTTTAATTTGGTTCCCCCTTCATGCTGTGCCTCCGCCTCCTCCACCCGCCTCCTCCACCTCCCTCCGTTCGATGGGCAATTAAAAGCAAACGGTTTCTGCAGCGCAATTACACGGGGCGCCAAAACCGGCAGATGCAGATGCAAAATCGGCCAAATCGCTTCCTCATGGTCAGTGCGCAGTGCGCCCATTAAAATTGTTTTTAGCCCGCTGCTGCTGCTGCTGCTGCTGTTGCTGGACAAACATAAATATTCGCACTGATTTCGACCCATTCGCGACCAGTTTGCCGCAGCAGCGGTGCGAAGGAAAAACATGTTGTGGCAGCGTTTGGACACTGAACATGGCCACGCAGCACGCAGCTTATCAATCGCGCCACCGAAACACAGCATTCAGGTCCTACAAGTTTGCTATTAATTTGCACTGGACCCCTGCTCCTCCTCTCCTCACCCTCCTCCTCCTTTGGCCAACCACTCAGTTCCCCGCAAGGAAATCCCCCTCAATTGACGCCCCCTCGGCTGGCAGGCTCGCCCATCTGCTTTGCATTTC
Source organism: Drosophila sechellia (assembly GCF_004382195.2). NCBI lineage: Eukaryota > Metazoa > Arthropoda > Insecta > Diptera > Drosophilidae > Drosophila > Drosophila sechellia. Next base: position 10,054,127 of record NC_045951.1, on the reverse strand, counting down.
AGCAGCTGCCTTGTTGCGCTGTCAGCCGGGCTTGAAAGCTGCACTGCTCCAAAACTTGTAGCTTCTCAAAACGTACTTTCTAAGCATTTGTTCAGAAATTTTATATTAAATGCTCTTGCTAACTTCGAAAATGTGATTTCTTTGATCCAAGTTTCTTGCTTTATTTTGAGTATTTTTTTAAGGGGTTTTAAACATTATTTTAAGTGCACCTAGCTGACTGCCTGGCTGCCTGGTTTTGCTGGCTAGGCGCGTGGTTATTAATGAAGTCAATCAGCAATTTTGACAGAAATTTATCTATAAGCGTCGGCATTCTGCCAGGCAACATGTGGCACGGTCTCTCACTCACTCTGCTAATTTTGTGCGGCACACAAACATGTTTGCCGCGATCGCTAACTGTAGTTTGCTTATCTTATTTATTTAATTTTTGTTTAATGTTAATTTGGAACCAGTTTAATTACCAACGGCTGCCCGCTGGTGTGTCTGGTAATTTCAATTAAAGTGCGCATTAGTTGCGTTTTAAGCAAAATAGATGCACACTTCATGGCCTGTTATTTTTAATGCATCCTCATAAAGCGCTTATGAATGCCTCGTTTTTTGCCAAATATAGAAGAGTTATAAAACCCTATTATTATTTGAAAATTTCTGCTGCCGACTATCAATTTGTATCTTTAGATTTGTATCTTAAGATTTGTATCTCCATAACCGTATAACCGTCGGCTACTTCTTCTCTTACTTCTCTACTCTTTCTACTAACGGCTTATTTAACTGCTGCCATTTGTTTGCACACGCCGCCTAATGAGCCAAATCAATTTACAGTTCAATTTTTTTCTTGCTTGCTAAATTAATTTTGATATCTCTAAAGGAAGTTGTTAGGCCAACGAATCGGGTTTGAATAATTAATGGCGACTCGCTTACAAAGTTGCCGAACCCAATAAGTGGAATTATCGGCCGTTAATTGATGTCAAAATGGAATCGAATGAAGTTTTGCTAATAAAGTAATTAAGTTACTTTACGGAATTGCATCATTTGTTACACTTTGGGAGTTAAAAAAAGTAAATAAGTATAATTAATATACTTATGAACTTACAAAATTGAAAAAGACAGTTTGGTTCATTGTCATGGCTGTGGAACTCTCGACTTTGACCTTGCCCACATTTACGCCACTAATTTTCCTGCACTTCCTTTTTTTCGCATTGCAAAGAAAAACTTTTCTCCCTCCCTTTTCTTTTTGCCTTTTAATTTCACTTTTCACAGCGAATTTTCTTTGCATTTTCTTTTTATTTTTTTCGCGCGAGTCGCGAAGGAACCCGGCAAACTTTTTAATGTCGCGCGGCTGCTGCAGCTAATTTAGCCTGCGGGGGTGGAAAATCGGCGAGGGGTGGGAGTGAAAGGCGGTGAAAGCCGGGAAAACTTGGCGCTCAGACTGTGGATGGCAGTGTCTTTGGCTTCATTTTCGCGCTCCTTGAGGTTTTCTCTCTATCCCGGCTCTCAATTTTGCCTGCCTTCGTTCATTTCCTTTTGCAATGAAATTAAAAACAGCAAGGAGTCGTCCTTGCACACACAGATACTCACCCACACACACACACACATACATACAGTGGCATGCTGGGAACGAGAAAAGTTTGTGCTCCTCGGGAACCTAAATGAAAATGAGTAAAGTTCGCACCCACAATTTTGCTCTCTTGTTGATTATGCACTTCGTTGCCATGCTCATCATCATCGTTGTTCATCATCATCGCCGTCTGCGTTTTGCTTATTAACCCAGTTCTGCCTGCTTTTCCCGCTTTTCTTTTTGGCCTGGCCCACAGCTGCCGGCTGTTTCCATTGCCCTCTCTCTAACACTCTCCGTTAGCCAAGGACGATGACGCTTTTTTTTGTGTCCTTGTTTTAATTTTAATTTTTGTTTGGTTCGCTTTCCTTTCCTCGTGTCTTGGCCTTTTTGGTGACGTCGTCTTGGGTTTTCCTCCTCATTTTCTCCGGCCTGGTGTCGTCATCGTTCTGTGCCTGCCTTTGTTTCTAGGTCAAGAACAAATTTTTCTTTTCCGCCAACGTCTTGAGGTATTTTTCTGAAGCCGGAATAAAAGATGACATTGAAATTTTAATTGGATTGGGAATGAAAATGAGAGGCAAGATGTTTGACAATAAATATATAATAGGAGCAACAAAGGAAAATATTTTAAGCAATCGTCTTTAAAATACGTTGAATGATTTAATGTAGAATTCATATTTTTTAATAATTTTGTTGTTAGCTTAAGTGTTAAAGTATAATCAAGTTGCCGAACTAAAGTGTCCGAAAGGCATTCGCCACCTTAGATGCAGATACATAAGACTTCTAAGGCAACAGCTACACATATAAAGAGGTATATAGTGCTAGAGCCAGCATAACCACCTCGAATCGCTTAGAGATGTAGATACTTTTCGCTTAGCTTCTTGTGCCGTGGATGCGCAACTGTCATGCAAATGACATCACGCACTATAGTCATCAATTTTGCTGAGCATCAGCTACGCTGGCACAAAGCTAAAAGCAAATCTCCCAAGCCGAAAAAAGCCAAAGTCGGGGAACGGCAATGTCGTGTGTTTGAGTTTGAAATATTTGCAATTGCGAATCCTGTCGTATTTGTCACAGGATGTACATATATACATATATACATACACTCAAATATTCCCATCCATATACAAATATATATGTATATTGAGCCAAGGGTACATTATTATGATGGAATCCTATTTGTTACAAGCCATGTGGCTGCTGCCACAGTGCCAATGACAGAACGTCAGGATGACAGGATCTAAGGATGAGTGCCAGGATACACCTACTCATCCTGCTTTTTCCGGTGCCGCAGAGTAAATTATGCTAATGTCAAAATAATGCATATTCGATGATGTGGGTGTGTCTCGAACACAGAGAAAACTTTGCCGCCTTCGTATCGACGATCTTTGTACTAATACACATTTAGGATTGATTTTTCGCGGTGCTCCTGTGTGTGTATGGGTGTTGGAAAATCTTTATAAATCACATTTATGTTCAGCTTCAAGTGCCAAAACTAATGATGGAAATAAATTCACGAGAGCGCAGGACCAGAACAAGGACAATGCTGACTGCCAGAACCAGTCGCAGCCAGAAATTCTGTTTCTGTACACAGGAGGAAAAGCCAGGGAAAACTGGGTGGAAAATCCAAAGGGGGCGGCCCCAGCACTTTTGGGGATAGCAACGCACTCAACTGTGTGCCCGTCGCCTCGCGCAGTTTTTGGCTGCTTTTGACGCCGGGCCAATATGCAGTAAATCTGCCAGAATGTGCCTCTAGATTTGGCATCGCCAACCAGCCATCAGTCGCAAGTACCGTTCCAGCTTCCTTTTTCCCCTCCCCGTCCTTCCCCACACACTGGTTTTTCCTGGCTTTTCCTACCCATTTTCCCTTTGAAATGGGTTACATATTTTATGCTTAATATTTTGCATTTTATTCAGGAAGAGTGGAATGGGCAAACTGTTAACTGTACTTGAGCTTGACTTGGCTCGGGGATCGTAACGTTTGCTTTGTGCAGAAATTGAAAATGTTTTTTACTCAACAGCACAATTGTTTGTTATAGTTACTTTCTTTCGCATACCCTAAGAATGCGGCAAATTGTTTGTGCTAAGCTTTTTGGCTAGCGAATGAGAATGAGTTGAGATGTCTGGCTTAGAAGTTCAAACAGGAGTTAAACAAGATTGTATACAAATGAAAATATTTCTGCTAGCTTGACATAGTTTTGAATTATATTTTCAAGTAAATTGCTTTCCATTTCAATACAATCACGAGATATCTACCAAATTATTATTAATCTCGCCAGATCTGCTTGCAAATTGCTAGCTTTTGGAAACTATAAAAATCGATAACCAGATTCCTCTCTATATTCGCATCCGATCATCCCTCGAACCCCTCAGGTCATGTGCAACCCTAACAGCTTGAGCTTCATTTGCATATTTTGCCAACTCGAATCGCCTCGAATCCTCCCTCTTTTTCGAAATGCAAAGGAATAAAAATTTGCAAAATTGCAGAATGTAAAAATTGCAAAATGTCGAATGCGTTCGCTTGCAAAACTAATAAAGCCAAAAAGAGGAGTTTTACCCGTAGGTGAAAGCCGAGTGGGGAGTGTGGAAATTTATGCAAATTTACTTTTCGCCTAACACGATGCTTGTTATTGATTTGCGAAAAAATAAAAACTTGTTCGCCGTTAATTTGCATAATCTGTACCGTCTGCCTTGTTAAAGGATTTTCTCGGCGCGAAACCTTTCACTCTCGCTCTGCCAAAAATTGATTTGCCATCACTGCATTGTTGACTTTGACAGACGCATTTGGTTGCCTGGCTGTCTGTCTGACTGTCTGTCTGTCTGTTTGCTCCTCTGGTTGTGTGTTTTATGTATATATCTCTGTTTAGTCAAGCAAATATTTTGCCAATGAGTGGCCCGACAGCCAAGAAAAAACCAAGTGAAAATATTTGAAAATTGGTTTTGTCGGCGCACCTGACAAAGGCAAACATTCAACGAACTGCGAGGCTGGGAAAATGCAAATTCGAATTGGAAGTACTCTTCATAATTTGTGAACAAGTATTTGGATAGTTGTCATTTCGATTATCGAATGTCTGGGTAGGATGATATGAATTCATATATAAACCTAATGTATTAGAAATTTGTTTTAAATGATCTTGCGAAAATGGATAGCAGTAACAGCTCATGACTTGGAAACAAGACATAATTGTTTAAATATTATAAATAAAATATACACTGCAATGACACACTTTTAATTTCGATTTTTCATTTTTCAAGTGTACACTTTTCGCACTTCAGCTGAAGGAGACATCATGTATGTACGTCTGGCTATAATTCAATTCCCTTCAAAACCCGCGACAGTTGGACAGAGAAATGGATGGCAACGGAGTTACAGAGAAAGGATAGAGACATCCAGGGGCGCGCAGGATGGGGGAGGGGGCGTCAGCGAGGAGTGCTTGTCGTCCTGTCAGTTATTTTCAACATTTTGATATATATTTTCCTCTCGTAGTTTATTTTTTCACGCAGCGTTCGCTTTGCGCTAAAAAGGATTACTCTAACACAAAGCAGAGAGCAGGGCAAGGAGTCACAAAGGAAAGCAGAGGCGGTGTAAACGGGGGTGGGGGGAAGCGGCTGGGGGTTTCCAGGAGCCAAAGAGACTCGACGGCCGCAGATACAATATTTGGTTTATTTCACTGGCGCTGTCTCTCATTTTTTTTTTACCGATTTTATACTTTTTGCACATGCCAATATGGAAACATGGAGCACTCAACCACCCCCTTTTGGAAAAGCAGCCACCCCTCGAAACTTCATGTGTGTGTCCCACGCTTTTCTATTTAGATTCTTTTTTTTTCGTTTTTGCTTTATTCACCCTCACAATTTTCGTGTGTCTGTGGTTGTTGTTTGTATTTGTATTGGTACAGCAACCATCAAACATTTACTCATGTGTCGCGTTGAAGAAAACGCTCAAAATTCGAACATGTGTGCGTGTGTGTGCTTTGCCAAAGCCAAAAGAAAATGGCAGTTTTCCGTCTGACATATATGCGTGTGTGTGTGTATTTGGTGGGTGGCAATTTCCCATTTAGTTTCAGCGGGTGGAAAGCGTTTTAGATTTGAACTATGGGTGCGTTGTCATAAATGGCCATCCCAGCCTTATCTAAAACGATTTGGCATCGCGATTGATGGCGAAACGAAATCGCGAAACGCATCAGATAAAGCCAAGCAAAAAGTATATCGATTTGTGGGGTGGAGTTGATTTTCCAGGGGGGCTTAAGGTCCTTTTGACAGCCCTCAGATATATGATTTTTGTAAATGGTGTGTGGGTGTTAAGAAAGGTGGAGGTATGCAAATACATTTTTTACGATTTATTTGAAGAGTGTTGGAAACAATAATTTTAGAATCATTAATATGAGGCTTTAGTCATATTAAATAAGATAAGATTTTTAATTTAAAAGAAAATTAGTTGCTTAAATGCCTGTTTTTCCTCAGCTGAATTAGCATTTGTAGATCTAAATCACTTGCTGATTGACACCGAACAATCCCTCCTTTATCCCCTTTATAGATACTGATTTCGTTTACCCCCAAGCACTTCTTGTTAGTAATTCAGTTCTCTAAGCTCATAATTGGCAAAGTAGACAACCCCTACCAGCCCGAAATACGAATTCAATCCAACAGCTAACGACAAGCACTCAAGCAATTCGCATCCGTCGGAATCAATTCGGTAATTGACAGCGGAGTTGCCCGCGGAACATGATTTGCAAATAATGCACTTGAATTTGCATAAAGAATTTGCGCGTGCAAAAAAAAAAAAAAGAAATGCGGGTTTTTTGCAAAAATTTATGCAAATTAGCCGGCGTGTGTTGTGATCGATGTATTGCAATTAAATCCCGGCCAGCTGCAGCGCTCCTAAAAAACAAAACGAAAACGAAAAAACCAGGCCCTCAGGTATGAGCCCGTAAAAAGCTCATTTGCATATAAAAAAAAAGAGGTACGCATGGGGTTGCATCCTTTGCTTCATTAACATAACCCGAAAATAGTACCAAATTCTGATGCTGTCTAACAGCTGCGCTCGTCCTGATTTCCTGATTTTCCATCCAGCCAGGTTCAACGGCCGTTTGTCTCTCTAACCCAAATTAAAATTATGTTAATGAACGGTGGCTGCGACGGGGAGAGGAAAAGGCGGCGGCACGAACAGGACCAAAATCACGGCCAAGGACAACGAGTCCTGCGCTTCTCATTTGAGTAATGAGCAGAGTCTGGGCAGAGCAGCGGCGTCGACGCCGGCTGCGGCAGAGAGGTCCTGACAAAATCCTGGCTGCCTTTGCTCCTGTTACTACTGCTGCTCATTAATTTCGCCCATCGCCTTTTTGCATATTTTTCCGCCAACAAATTTTCTCCTCTTGTTTAATTCTCTCGCTCGCTCGCTCTCTTCATTTCGTCCTGTTTCACTTTTCATTTTGTCCCTCGCTCATTTAATGACGTCACAATCGGCGAGTGAGGTGAGAGAGCCAAAAGAGAGAGGGCCAGAGAAGCGCTCTCTGTTTTGTGTGTCCTGGCATAATTAAGATTTTAATTTATGCAATTATTTCGCCGGCTGCCCTTGTTTTCGTTTTCGTTTGCATTTTCTGGCTCTGATTTTGATTTCGCAGGATGTGAAGTTATTTTGGCGCGTTGGCTCGTTGGGTGCGGTTGTGTTTTTTTGGCCGCGTAGCGATCGAGACAAGTGATCTTAACTTATTCTATATGGTGATGTTAATCACACGATATATGAAAGGAATCGCGGTTTATCTTTAAGTATAAAAGTTATCCAAAATGTGTTGTGACTTTTGTAATTTATGTGACAAGCGATTTTTAAAAACTGATTCAAAATACAATTTTAGATCAATCAAATATCAGAAAAATTTATTGAAAGATGCGTCATCAGTGAACAAGAATTATTTCAAATATTTTAAATTTCGTGTTTAACACTAGTGATCATACACACACAAAAACTTAAATAATGATTTTATTTCAAAATATTTCCTTAACGCCATCAAATTATGCTCCATATAATTCTTATTGAAATTCAAACTTCACAAAATTGCCGTCGTGTTAACTTGCAGTTATTTTTATGTCAGCTTAGATTTGGTTTTGAAAATACAATGCAAACTTATTTTTAGCAAAGGGATTACGTTTTGGAAAATGTATACAAATTTAAAACAGATTTTCGAACTCAAAAAGATTATCGAACGTGCTTAAAAAGGACTTATTTTCAAGTAAAATTTTTTAAAAAGTTAAAAAGACTTCGTGTATTCATAATTTGAACGACCATTTTTAAATTGTGTTATTAAAAGTCGTTTTTAAGTTAACAGGTGTTACTAATATTTCGATTAAAAAATTTTTTTTAAACTCATAAATAAAAATTTCAAAGTGGTAATATTTCTTGATGTATCTTCAATACAATGTATCATTTCAATACAATAATTTTGCCAAACTTTACATGAACACTTTTGAACAGTTTCCATTATTTTTTGGGTTACTCTCTTACCTTAATAGTCATATTTTATGAATTCGAAAATGCTCTGCTTCTTGAGTTTCCTAAGCCTCACAATCCATCAGAAAAATATTTCTCAATTCGAGTGTCATTTTCTGTAATAAATCATCGTAGGTTGTTCAAGTTCACCGCGATGTCACAATGTTAATCCACGGATATGGCCAGCGAATCTAAGTATTTTCTGTATTTTTGAAGTGGGGATCTATGAACACAACCGCACCGAGACGCGTCGCGTTAAGGAATGATTTCGCCTGCGACTCCAATAAGATACTTTGGCTGTGGTCCTCGAGTTTCGAGACTTCGACTTTCTTATCGCACGCACACGAATTGGAGTAATCGCGAGGCGTCGGCGTCAGGATTTCAAGGGGGATTCAACGGGGGTGTTCCAAGGACCGAAGACCGATGACCGAAGAACGAAGACTTGCCGGGCGTAAGGCCCGCCAGCTACTGCCCACAGAACTTCTGGCTGGCATTTGTTTTTGTGGTCCGCTTGCACACACACGCTAACATGGCGAAAAGCCACTCACATACACCCTCATAGGCGTTACCCATACAGCCACACAACTGGAAGTCCATATTGCCACCCCCAAAATACTATGATATTGAGGGAGAAACGTCAAGTGTGTGACGCTGGCAGCGCTGCTTTTTTTGCCCAACTTACAGCGCAGTCGCACTTGCAGTCATTTCTCTCTCCGCAGAGTCCCCTTATAGCCCTCTCTTTTTGCCCGAGCAACCCCTCTCTTTCTACCCTCAGGTGTTGGGCCTTTCTCCTGCACAAAACATGCAAACAAAAAAAGAAGAGAAATGAAAAAACAGTCTAGTTAAACTGGAGAAAAGAGAAAACTTCCAGGCAGCACGTACCCCTCAGACGAAGTACTCACCACGCTTTCGAAACGTTTTCTGGCCATTTGTTGAGCGGGCTTTAAGGGCAGTACTAGCCACGTTATCAGCCAAATGCCAGCCACGCATTTTGTCAAATTCAAAGGCAAACAAGGCGAAGGCAGCCGGGTATGAGGAGCAAAATAACAAAAAAAGTATATATATCTAAAATGGGAACTGGGGGCCTGCTAAACTGAGCAGCGACTGAAGTAGAAATGCTTATACACTGGGGATTTGAGCTTTACAAGCGTAACAAAATATGTAAAAAGAAATAAAGAAAAGCCGCGGCATGAGAGGCCCTCAACCCCCGGGATAAGAAAGGAATTCCTCCTCCCACCACCGTATCCTCGGATATAGATGCGTTGTATCTGTATCTGAGCGTGCAGGTTGGTGCGTATCTATGAAGTTTCTTCCTTTCGCCGCCCGATGAATGATAGATGGATTATGATTTTGTTTGGCGTAAATTGAATTTTACCGCCGCGCACAGCCCCCGCCCCCACGCCCTTTGTTGCCAAATATTTAAACTTTAAACACGCTCCGATCGCTTGAAGCTGTCAACTTTTTTTGCGACTGCTTTCATTTGGCGACGGAAATCAAGTTAACGAAGTAAAAATGTAAAATGCAGCAGCTACATGCCAACAGCATTCGCCAACAAGGAAATGTCCTCGGGTAAATGGCGTGGGCTTGATGATGGGGTTACCCTTTTCACTATTTTATCGATAAGGGGGGACACACGGATTCGTGGGGCTGAATCGATAATGGAGCTTCTGCACAACCAATAAATAAACAAACCAATCGAATGGGGCTGCCAAAGAGTTGGCGAAGTTTAAAGAAGCGCTTGATAGGTAAGAGCTGTAAATCATAGCAAGGATAAATTCAAATGGAAAATCATATTTCAGTTTAAGACGGTTGCTTATTTAAATTTAAAAAACTAAAAAAATTGATCAAAAATACTATTTGAAAAGGCGGCAAATTTTTGTTTTGTTGATAATTTAGAAACTAACCAAAATCCAATAAATTTAATTGCACAAATATTGAATGTTATTCTGCGGTGTTACTCTCATTAAGCAAATTTTCATAGATAAACTATAATATATAAATTGTGGAGGTTGGCTTAAATTTTAATATGTAGCACTTTGGATTTGAACATTACATTTTCATCAATATGCTTTTTATGCAGAATATGGAAATTCATGGCAGTATTTATTGAGTTATTTAAAGTTTATTTAATTTTCTATTGGTAAAAAAATAAAGTTCTCATACTATTTATTGGCATTCCAGTTTGAAATTCCTTCTCGGTTGCAACTTATCTCCCGAATGCATTTGTTTGTTTTACTTACAGAAATTTTCACTTTAAGCTAATCCAAATTGCATTCCGGGGCAAATATTTCCCCATCTCCCGACTGGCTGCTCCTCAATTCTGTGCACATTTTTATAGATTTTATGTTAGTTGGATTTTTACTTCGCTTTTTTTATGAGCCACAAGCTGTAAGTAGCAGTACTCGAGATATTGTTGTTGCTGCTGCTGCTTTTGCTGTCGGGCTGTATGCAACATATTTTCATGGATCAGCTGCAACTTCAATTCAAAGGGATGCCAGAGGCGGTGGCAAAGGGGGGCTTGCAAATTCTGCGGGAACGGAGTGAGCTGGGCTTTTGGAGGGCTGTGATTTTCTCGAACCATGTCTGTCAGCCTCTGCTGCCATGCCACGCTTATTGCCAAAGCTTTTGTTATGCCGTCTCACACAAACTCGCATCCAACTATGGTACTATGTTATATAAAAGTTGAAATCCGCTCGGATGTGTTTTTTTTACCAACTGTTTGTGTGTATGTGTGTGTGTGGGTATAGTTACCGACTTTTATAAGCAGCAAATTTTTATTTCCCCCATACTTTTGCTTACCAGTCGCATGCGTCATAACTCAATAACCAGCTTAAAAGGGGGTTGAGGCTTCTCAGGGGGGTTGGCAAAACTGTAAGCTAACTGTAATCCTAATGAAACTACAACACATACTCACTCGCAAGTCCTCTGCATGCAACAATTTGGAAAAAAAAAAATAGGAAGGCAAAAGTTTCCTTCTTCCCATTGAATCCCTTTCGCTTCTCGTCATCCTCAACTCGTCTGCCCGTACTGGAATTTATTATAAGATCCCTTTCTTCATATATGAATGCGAGAAACTTGTAGTTGCCGCCCATGTTGTTGCTGTCGTTTGTTGCTGCTGCATGTTGCTGCTGTTGTGATGGCAGCAACATGAATATTTCGACAACATCAAAAAGGCATTTCGAGCTATTTGGCTTGCGCAAAATATTTTTTATTATAATTTCCCTAGTTAACTGGTGCATGTGTGGGTTTCAACAGCAGGGGATAACAATGAAATTACCTACGTTTTATTCAGTTAAGTGCCTTATTTCAATTAGCTTTCCACACGTTTCCCATAACAATTCGATATTAATGGACTCTTTTTATTTATAAAATTAAACATTTGAGTTTTTTAAAAAATGTTTGAATATCTAAATTACTATAATTTCTGTATATTACAAATTAACTCAGTTATTACCAAAAATTTACTTACAATTTGTTTTAAAAAAAAAAAAACTTCTACTATTTTGAAGCGAATTGTAGTAAACCCATATGCTTGCATACATTTGCAACTCTTGGAATTTAATAAAGGCAAATTCCTCCTGAGCAGCGACTAATGACCATCGCTTGATGCTAATCAGGCTGGTATGAGGTCGGTTTCGGTGATTCTGGGGATGGGGTTTCCTTGGCCCCTCTCTGTACTTTTCCCTGCGAAATCATTAATCTGCCACACTCGCTCAGACATCAGACGTCAGTGGCAGGCATCAACCAGAGGCTTCCCACATCTTCCCCCCTCATCTAGCCCCAAAAAGGAACATTAATTTCCTCTGGTGCGCTGCTTAGGAGACATTATATAGAGTACCTGGTCGATCGAATTCTGTGATAGCTTTAGCTGATTGCACACAAAACGGATTTGCCCAGCTGCACATCGCAAAAACCGCGCCCCGAAAATCGTAGCCAGAATAATACAAACTCATAGACACAAACGAGACGAATCTTTCGATTCCTTTGAGGCAATGTCTGCAATTCGCATTACGCATACGCCGCGTGAGCCTGCGAATGCCTGTTTGATGTTTCCAACTCTGCTATCAGTGTACAAGTGTTTATGCTTGTGTGGGTGTGCGGTTTTAATATGTGTGCTTGTGTATGTGTCCTAAGTGTGTGTGTGGGTGCTTGTGTTGCTTTATGATGACATGCCAAACATTTGTGCAAAATGCTAATTTATATCCAAGTCGTGAGCTAAGGAAGTTGTTCAACTTGCTGGTACAGTGGTAGTAGTTATAAAATTGAAAGCTAAAATTTGTATTTATGTATTGTATTGTATGTACTTAATTAAAAATACATTTGATTAAGATTTTTAATGTATTTCAAAACCAATATTTAAGACAATAGATGGTTTTAGCTTTAATGCACATTTATCTACTCTTAATGATATTTGTCCACTGTACTGGTGTCTTAGGCGTAAACGCCTCTTCATCAGCATAACTCGTCAGGCATGACATTCCAGCCCCTGTACTTGGCATCGAGTTCTGGTTGTGCTAATGCCTGAATGTCCGACTTACCGAATGAATATGAATAGTTAAATGGCCGGGGAATGATGGACTATCTTGGCCACACCTTTCGCTGCATTTTGGCCATCTTCGTTCCACTTCGCCCCATTGGCGTGGATATACGAAAATGGCTGCGACAGGAAATTACGGCAGATCTAAAGCCGATATCTCGCATGGATATCTAACTGGTGCAAATCTTGAGGGGAAATTAGCTGCGAAAATGCTTAAAATTGGAAATTGAAATGTGAGCAGAGCGGTTGTAGTTGTTGTTGCTCATTGTAATTTGCTAAAGTATTTGTGGAATATGAATTGCGAGCATTTGCATAAATGAAATGTGTATGTAAATGTCGAGCTCGTAATGCCAATCAATCACCCCAAAAAAGGGAACTCACGCACACACATGCCGAACAGCTCCTCCCACACGCATACAGGCACACAAAACCAATAAACTAAATTCGCAAGGAGCGAAAAAAAAAGGGAAGAAGGACGAGAAACTCGAGCAGAAATCGTCAACAACATACATGATGTTGTGGGGAGGGTCCTTTGTACGTACATATGTGTGCGTGTTTGTGTGAGTGTGCCAACCCTTATCCTTGGCAGGATATTACATGCTTCAACAATGTTGTAGCATTCCCAATAACAACAACTCCGCTCAGAGCATTCCTGCCGAAAATGAAATTCTGTTTTGCATTTTATGTCGACATCTCCTGAACCCAAAATGTATAAAAAAGAAAAATAATACATATAGAAAGACGAACCCGCCAAAGAATAAAGCAGAAGGAGCTAAAAGGAGCAGGAGCAACAAGGACATACAGCAGAAAAAAATGAAATCTAAACAAAATGCGTTCGAGCGTGTGTGTTCAATTACAATGTGTGTGATTGCTTGGCTCGCTAAGCAGGGGGGGGCGCAGGGGGTGTGGCAGGACCCACACACACACTCACCCGCTTTAGCATAAAAATTTACAATGCGAAATAAGCAAGCGAAACGAACGAACACAAAACGCTTTTTATTTCAACGTTCTTATTTTTTTCTGGCTGCTGGTTTTCAGGACCTCCGCAGGACCTTTAGGACCACGAGCATGGCATCCTTATGCAAATAACATCCACACTGGCACATAAAAATAAAATAATAACAATACAATATTTTTTTGATGACACCCGCCGCCCCAGAAGAGCTCGCACAACAATGCAAATACCCCACGCATCCCATCTATATCTTCGAATTGCGATTTGGGTTCAAGGTTTGCCCATCAAAGAAAGGTTTAATCGATAGCGAAATGCTCGGTCCGTGTTCTCTCTTAGTGTAAATTTCGACGATATTCCTTCGACATCATGAATCATGATGTGGTGCCATCAAATTTTGTTTCATTTTTATTGCTGCCTGAAGTTATGGACTGAGATGACGCGAAGGTTAATGGGATCAGTAAGATGGGAAAAGAATCCAATTTTTGACTTTATTAGTATTTCGTTTGCTAATATAATTTAGATAAAATATCTTCTTGATTTCAGCAATTGAAAATCTGATGAAAATGCTTAAAAATGTAACTGAAACATCATACCTACTTCTACATCACCTTGAGAAATTTACATCTGCCATTAAACATTCGCTTTAACGATATTCAAAATATATACCATATCTTATACATTTCAAGAATTAAGTCTGAGCAAAATATTATATCCACAATTGATGCCGATTTCAATTTGTATCAATCATCGTTCCGGGAACAATTAAAAATTCTAAAATTTCCCTCAGCATTACTTGGCAAACTCTCTCCCGCCCTTCGAATGCAACAATATAAATAATTATTTTTGCATACACAATGTAAGACAAACAACACGATAAACACAGGCTGGCGCAAAGGATGCATGGGAATGCGAGTGCGAGGAGAATAAGGAGCGAAATCACATTTGAATAACAATCATCATGCGAGTTATTTCAATTGACTATGGGGGCGGGGCCGATCGGGGGGCGGCGCTGAAGATATTGAAAATATGAAAAGACACGAGAGCTGGAAAGAAAAAACACACGCGGAATCACAAAGAATTCATAATAAGCATCATTGTCGATGGCAGCGAGCGGGAAATGAATAAAAATCAAAGTACAGTGAGGAGTCCTGTGTGTTGACAAAGGTGAAAAGGAGAGGGAGTATTACTAAGGGCACGTATAGGAATGTGGAATTGAATGTGTCGCACAGGATGTGTGCTTTTTTATTGTTGTATGTGCACTACACGGGCAGAAAATTTAAATTTAATTTAAAATTTTAATTCTTAACAATAAAATGTTGTCATAAGTGAGAGGTCCTGTTTAAAATGATTGCGTTCGCTCGTTCTCAGTCAATTCAATATTCCAACTACCGACTTTCCATTTTAAATTCCACCAACTTTAATCTTTGCTGACCATTAGTCTGGCTGTAAATATGAATCACCCATTCATTTTGCGCCGTGTTGAAGACATTCCCGCAGCCTGCCACCATCTGCATGTGTGAGTTGAGTCGAGAGCCAGCCAAAGGATGTCGTATCCTGGCAGGATCCTCCGCCTGCGTGGCCTGCATGAATTTTGAATGACAATTTGCAGGCGGCAGGAGCAGCAACCAATCCCCAGAATTCAGGCCATTGTTCGCTTATTGAAATTTCAGCCAAAGGAAAACGGAACGAGCCACTTGAATTCGCAGGATGTGAGTGAAAATAAGGACATAGTGCCGTTGCTGTTCCGCTATGATGATGTGATGTGCCAGTTGACAAATTGTGGCAGCCAGCAAGTGGCATTTCATTTACATAGCCACCAGTTGCGCTGCCATTTGCTCATCCTCAACATAATTGATTTCATTAAATGCGAGGGCAACAAGCAGAGCAACAAGTTGCCACAGGAAAATGAGTGAAGTACGGAAAAACCACCCACTCTTCCAACGCCCGACTGAAAGTAAAAACAAATTAAGCTCTCTCGACGGCGACGGCGAAATAATTGGGGGAATTCCCGCAAAACGCCCCAGACAAGCGCAGCAAGGATGAAAAAGACGAAGAGGAGGAAGGAGCAAAACTGAGCCAGACACTTTGACATAATTTCCCCGCCAGCAGACTCTGCCACCCACCACCCCCTCAAGGACACGACCATAACCAACCCCAACAAAGTTTTAATTAATTGCGCCCGAACCACACACACCCACACAAATGCCTGTTGCGGCGGGTAAAATGAAAATGAGTCAAGCTGCGAAAAGTTGGGCGTTCATTTTTACGTACACGAGCTTCTCTTGGGTTTTCTGAATTTTCCAAAGACACAGCAGCAGTTAAATGGCAAAGGAAAGTGTGTGTGTGTGGGGTGTGGGCCAACGAGGTCGAAGGAGCAGCACAATGTGGCTTAATTTCATTATGTCGCTTAGGATGTTGTTGCTGCTGCTCCTGTGGATGTTGTCCTTGCTTGTTTGCTCGATGCTGCTCCTGCAACTGAAAGTTCTCTTATTCTGTTGCTCCTGGGACTCCAAATGTTGCTGCTGTAACTGCAGTTGCAATTTTTGTGGTTTTTTTCGTGGCTAAAGTTTCTTTGGCTCGAGGTGTTGTCACAATTTAGGCAACAAAGTCAAGTTTTAGTTTACATTACTTTTGCGTCTTAGCTAGTTTGTGTAAACTCTAATTAATATATCCAATTTTATATGAATATTTATCGAACTGCCTTTAAGTATTTTAAAGATATGCTTTTAAAAACCAATGTTACAAAACCAATTCAATATCAATAGACCCTCTCTCATTAACCAATCCAATCCAAGGTGACTGTCAAGTGCGTCACTTGCAAAACTTTTAGCATTTTTTGCACTTTTACTTTTCGGGAAAAAGTTTCCAGAGCGCAGTAAATTACAAGGGAAGAGAAAATCTCTCGAGATGTATATACATTGTATTTCCGGTGGGCAACTTCCGGTTTCGTGCTGAATGCGGAGAAGCTACGTAAAATTATTGAAAGCAAAGCATAAAATCCTCAATCAAATTCATGATGCGTAAAGACGAAAGACAAAAGCGTTTCGAATTCGCTTCAGGTAGCCAAGGAAACGATGCTACATGCGGGCCTAGATTTTGGATATTGTATGCAGATGAGAGATTCGTCGGGATGCGAACCCATCCCACATCAGCCATCTGAGCATGAAATGTGTATTGAAAGTTTGGCATAAAAGTCTAATTAAGTGCGGACCAGATATCTAAAAAAAAATCGGAGTAACCGATACCAACCGCAAACACTCGAACCGTATAGAGTTCAATGTTTTTGCGTGGCGAGCGATGGAAAGTCAGGTATTGCGGTGTTTATATTTTTACTACCCCTATTGTCAATAAAATCGGGAGTAGACAAACAGGAGATAGGATGCTCTCGAAACCCTTTTTTTTATTCGCCCTTCGGGCCGCACCCATTGTCTGAAGGCGATTTATTGCCGATTTGCCCCTTTGGATCGCAAAAAGTGCTTTTTTCGGCCAGAGAGATAGAGCATTTATCTGATCTAACCCCTTTGTGATCTGCCATTGTCCCCCGGCTTTCTGGCATTATTATAAATTTGCCTTTTAATTTACGTTACGCCGATTTCAGACAATGCCCGGCTATGAATATTCATAATGCCGAATCACAACCGAACTGACAATCGCATGTTAATGGGCTGGCATATGTTGAGGATTCCCCTCCCTTTCCCATTTGGCGAGTGAATGGGTTTAGTGCTCTGATATCTCTGGCAATTGCATAAAAATTGTTGATTTATGCCCGCCGATTTGGATTTTTCGCAATGCCAATATTTCTTTATGTCGCCGTCGCATTTAACAACACATTTACATGCTGTTTTTCGTGTCCTCTATTTTATTATTTTTAGATTTTAAATTTTCCGGGTAGAAATGATGGGTGAAAGGGTTTCGGCATTGAATTGCCCATGAAATTTCAAGTATTTTTCTCGATGTCACCGAGAGTTGGGTGACTCTTTGGTTTACTCATCGAATGGTTAAAGTGGTTTGCTAACAAAAAACCGGAAGACTTGTGATATTTTGAGTAAACAAAAAAAAAAAAAAATAGGTAATAGGCAATTGAGGATTAACAAAAGACTATTTATCCATGACACAATTTATTTAATAGACATAAGAAGGAGTATATTGAATACCCCTTTATAATATATTACGAAAAAAATGTTTTAGCAATAAGTTTATAGACTGGTTTCCATTTTTGGAAACTCAGATTTGCCTCATTTGACTACCGCCAGGAACTTGAGCAATGTGCATGTCCTAACCCATCATCAATACAAAAGATTCAGCGAAAACAAAAAGCAGCGAACCTTAAGCCGCCACAAAATTCAGACGCCAGCTCATCAATCAAATGACAGGCAGCATTTACCAAATTTGTCAGTTTATAAGCCGAATAAAATAACCAAATGCCACGGCGAAAATCCCCAGCAGAACGCCTTCCAGAAAAATGCAAAAAAAAAAGAACGGAGACGGAGGACAGATTGATGTGGGCATTACGTGACCAGTTCTCCAGTTCCCGAAAGGGGTTTGATCTGCTGATTTTGAAGGCCTCTCGCTGGGTAATTTATGCGCCGGCGTAAACGCGTCAGCGAAAAAAGTAAAAAGTTAAAAAGAACTGAGGGCCCAGGAGGCTGTTCTACCTGGTCGGAGGATATGCCCATAAAGCTATGGCTATGAATATGGGCATAGGGCAACCCTCTCCATAGCGATTGCCCTTCGCTGATCCGCGCTGAATAAATTAGAATTTATGCGCGATTTGCATGACTGAGGCAGCGAACCCTTCACAGCTGTTCCGCGATTCCCGAGATCCTCAGTTTGTGCGTGAAGCTCGGGCGTGTTGGTTGCCACATCGAAATGGTGATGGTTCAGATGGACAGAGATATAGGAAAGCCGGTTCTGGCACTGCGAAAAATTCCTCAGACTTTGAGTAGCAGATCAAAGTATTCAGATGGTGACAAAAAACAGGATGCTGCTGATACATATGTGTGCACATTTCATTGTGTTTAAAAAATGTTCATAAAATAGTTTACGGATGATACCAATGTATCAAAAGATATTCAATATGTACCTGTCTAATTACCAGTTAATTTTCTCCCAGTGATTAATCCCCTATGAAAATGACATTGGACTGCACGCATGCGTGACTCCTTTACGGTCAAGTGGCATGGCTTCGAGAGGGTTAAAGTTGGAAAAGTTGCGAGTTTCCCTCCTCAGGTTGTTCAGTACCAGTAGCTGAAAAGTAGTGGCTGCTCCTCCACTGGTGGCCACTTCACATGAGCCGACTCCTCAAGACCAAGTTAATAATATGAAAGAAATCACTTGGCAGCTTTGGTGCATTGTTAAAAGTTTTTAAGCCGCGCCTCAAACAGAAAAAAAAATTAAATGAGAAAGGGAAAAGCGCCGCCTCATATGTGGCAAACAAAGTTATTTGTGGTAGCGCTTTTGTGGTGCCCCTTTTCCCATTTCCCCTCCCCCCTAATTTTCCCCGACAAAGGTAGTTCTCATCGGGCGCCAGCAAACTTTGCTGTTTGCGAAACTTTTTTCTCGTCGCTTTTCCTGCATTTTTTACTCAATTTCTTTGTTGGACCGTGGGGCTTTTGGTGGGGTGTGGCGGGGTGGACGGAAAATACGCAGTAGCTGCGGCAGCCGCTGCGTAAAACTTTTCACTTTGACTCGACTTTATTGTATTTCTAATACTTTGCCTTTCAGCCAAGTTAGTGACTTCGGCGGCAGCATGTGAACAATGTAAGCGGCCAACGGTTGCCAAACTGTAAGCGTCCATAAAAATGTTTGGTCTCTGGCCACTCGAGCAGATTGTGGAGAAAAGGGGATATCCCAGGGTCTTCTAGGGGATCCCCCCATTAGTTCACTAGGGTTCAAGTGGAGCCAAGACAGCAGCTCACACACACACAGACACACACTCTTTCGCACACAGATTGCAGACAATTGAAAATTTTACATTTTATGACGCTGCGCAATTTGTGGCGGTTGCCAAGACCCAGCAAAATTCTTGATTCTTGAATAAGGGCAAAGTTTTTGGGTGTCTTAAGGTGTCTTACCTATCTAAAACATGACACGCAACTTTGAATGTGGGAAGAAGGATAGTTATTTAGTTATTGAACCGAGGCATGCTTAGGTTAGTAGTTAGTCTAGTATTGATTTGCTGAAGTGCGTACTAATAGAAAAAAATAGATATTGGCTAAAGAAACCACAAGAGAAACTCATATCTTTCAGAATAAATTTTATCAATAAAACGACAAGAAAACTTAAAAAATCTATAACGCTTTATCAAGTCACTTATTCAAAAAATGTTTGAATAAAAAATAAAATAATATTTCCTTAATTTTTCTGATTTTTGTTCCCAGAATTAAAGACACCAAATCTAATGTATTTCCTTGCCAGACCTTTGATTGCCAACTAAAACTGACATGGCAGCTCAAGTTGACATCCTCGCAGGCTCTAAAGTTACCTTACTTATACGTGCACATATCGGCAATTGGATTTGGCTACAAATTGGGCAGACAAAGCCAGGCACATAGGTACCACTGCGTATTGGGATGGCACAAAGCTCGTTTGAGGGCCTTTGTCGCAAAGCCCATTAAATGTCGGGCCACCAATTTGGCCAGGATCTGAATACGGCAGCAGTGGCAGCTGTAGAAACTGAACTGAACTCAACTGAAACGGAAACCCAAGCTCAAACCGAAATGCGAAATACAGAAATAGAAAGATATATCGGAGGAGACAGAGAGTGTTGCCTTCTGGATCGACTCTGCCAAATGAAATGTGATGAATTGTATGTAATTTGGAAGGGCGACGCATTTGCATGAGTAGGGAAAATCGCCACCCCCTTCTCCTGCCCTCACCATCCGCTGCTTTTCCTCCGTTTGCCAGCTTTTCCTGAAAATGGCAAACTGTCAGTTTGGAGTTCTTCTCGGCAGAAACTGTGCGGCACTCACATCTCATTAATTTGTGATTGATACGCTGACTCTGAGCTCTCATCTTGCTGGGAAAATCCACCACCCCACCCACAAAGTCAGCAGTGTGTTTGTGCGTAAAGCGTCACAAATGAAATTGAAGTGTGTTTGTGATCCCATTACAAATAAGTAAAGGGAGCTTCCTTCAAGGAGGGAAGTTCTACACATTTGATGGATTTGCATGTGCTGTGACACAAGTCACTAAAATATCTTATTACACAGACACATACGCACTGAGGCACATACGGGCTAACACACACGCACACACACACACATGTCACTGGCAGCCATTTTTATGCGGAACTCATATAGGCCGCATAAACGAACAGGACCCACCATTGGACTCTACTGAGCCTAAATTCCGCGAAATGCACTAAACAAATATATCGAATGCTAAGCAACCAAATTAACGAATTCATTGGAAAGATATATATGAGTTAACTAACATTTGGTTTGTAATATATTTAGCAAATTAAATCCTTCAGTACTTCTTTGATACGATTTCTTTATATCCGGTATATATATATTTTTACTCTTAGTGTGGTTCCCACACTTTTCCTTTTTTGGTCCTGACGAAATTGTCTCCCATTTATTTTTCAACTTCGATTTTTGCCTGTCGCGCTTTGCGTCCCTCCATTTCTTTTACTTTCTTTTTGCAAATTGACACCCTCTCACGCACGCACACACACGCAATGAGAAAGCTTGTTAGAGTGGTTGTTGTAGTTTTCCCTCTGCATGTTTGCTTTTGTTGTTTTTCATGTCTATCTGGCTGTCAAGCTGCGGCTGCCGCTGGTTTTTCAGCATTTTCCGCTGCCTGCTGCTCCTTCGGCAGCTTCATCAATGCCGGAAGCGTGAAAATCTACAGCCGAAAGAAAGGGAAAAGTTCACAAATGGAAAATTACGGGTGCACACGTGCTCACACACGCTATGTGTGTGTGTATATATGTATAATAGCCACCCCCTGACCCACAACAACAACAGCGCATATTTTCCCAACCCCATGAACTCAGACTCGTTTGTCATTTCAGGTTGTTTTATTCAATTTCGAGGCAAGCGAAATTCGCCAAAAAAAAAAAAATGAAAGGCAAAAGGGACCGATGGCTGCGAAAAAAACTCTTTGAAAATTTAACGCGCTGAATGTCATGCGATATGTCACACATGTAGCCCATAGACTGCCACGCCCCCTCCTCCCACATATTTATTTTTATATTTTTTTTTGGCGAACCGCTGCCTTATCGGCTGCCATATTAATGTACTGGAAATTTGCCATTTTCCCTTCATGACAGAAATATATGTGCGAAACACCCCAAAATGGTTTGGGCACCAGAAAAGGAGCTTTTCATTTAGTTGTCAATGTTCTTTAATCTTATTTAGAGCTAAGAGCAGAAATAGGAACCATTAAGCATAAATATCATTTGATATTAATACATATATGTGCAGACAAAACAGGGAACGAAATTTCTCACTGCTAAAGTGAAGAATCTTTTAATTAAGTGAAATAGTAAATAATCGAAAAATCAAATCAATAAACCGAAAATATTTTTAAATTCTTTAAATATACAAATTCTTAAATTATTATTAGTTTTTTAATTGAATATATATTTTTTTTAAATCTTATTTTTCTAAATCGGTACACTTTGGCAACATCTAGCTATTCAATGCTATGTAGCAATAACAAATTATTAAATTTGTATTATTTATTATATTAATAATATTTATTTTTTATATTTCTTAAGTTCTAGTTTTCTGAATCGGAACATCGTTATGTGTGCTGACACTTTGGCAACCTTTAGCCATTCAATGCCAACGATGCGTGTCCACAGTCGATTCTAATCAGGGAACTCCAGTCGGGCAGCAAAAGGCAACAAAATGGAGAGCTGGATTTCCATTCTTTTTGTCGGTTGCACTCGAATGAATTTCATTTGCGAACCAGCAGCCATGGAAAAGGGTCAGTTTTCGGGTCTGTCCACTGCTGATCCTTTTGTCAATTGCCCTGGAATCGAGATTTTGCTCGTTCTCCTTCTGGCTTTTCAGTTTTGGTGCTGCAAGATTGGCAAATCTGTAGATTGAATGACTTCTCATATTGTCGATTGATTGTCCTTGGAAAGGAAAGTGGGGTCTTTTGCTTGCCATAAGTGATTGTCGCAGCGATTTTGAGATATTTGTGTAATTAAATGAGCAGTGAGTGGGGACCCAATCATATTAGACTATTGAAGTGGAAAACAATACAATAGAATCTTGATAAATGTTCACATATGCGTAGTTTATGATTACCAACTTTAAAGTAGCTTAAATACACTTATGTTTTAATATATCTATCTCTAAAGCATAATATTTAAAAATACCTGTCTTTTCCACTTTTTTTGGTATCAAATTTTCTTTTCTTTGGTATCAAATCAAATTTTTTTCGCACTTAAAAACTTTCTCGAATAGTTTTGTACCGAAAATAAACCCATTAACTTTAATGTGTCCTTGGTGGATCATAAATCTCCGGTAAACAAATAGCATATCCTTTTGTTTCTCTTCGCCCATTTCACTTCAACTTTCCGCCCACGTAGCCCATTAATTTCTTGTGCCATTTTAATTTCGCTTTCATTTCGGTAGACGCTGCAAGGCCAAATGCAACAACATCTAAGACTGCGTCTGGGGAAGCCCCGTGGAAATGAGTTCGCCAAAGTGGGCGGCTGGGAGGTGGCAAGAAAAACTGTTGCATTAAAAGGCTGGGCGGCAGCCGCTACGTCATCGCTGCTGTGAAAATGAGCCAGCTTGGTAGTTAGTCAGCGCGTTCGCTTTTCCTTGCTGCTGTGCTCCGCTTGTTTCATTTCATTTATTTCAGCCCGTTGCCGGCAGAATTTCCACAGCTTTTCCGCCGACACCCCACCACCCCCATTTCATTTTCCTCTTCTGGGGGCTATAATTTCATTCGCCCATTAAAAATATACTTTGCAACCCACTCGGAGCTGAGTTGTTGTTGCTGCTGCTCCTGATGCTGTTGTTTTTGGTGTTGCTGCTGCTGCTTGTGTTGCACGTTGCTCTGCCGTCGTCCTGCGTCGACGTCGTCGTTCGTTAGTTTGTTTTTGGGGCCAAAGCCGCAAGAGAGCGCGGCCCACTTTTCCGCACCCGGCAAAAGAATGGGAGTGAACACAGGGCACGGAGAAAAATGTAGGAAATAGATTACAATGAATGCCAGAACCGAACACTTATAAAAGTTCATATGTCTTATGTAATAATACTTGAACTCTTGTTATGGTGCAGTTTTTAAAGCATAAGTAATGATGCCAAGCTTCTAAAATACTATTATACGAACCACTTACATTTTTAATTATTTATTATACGCAATTTTAACGAATTTAAATCTTGTATTTCCAAAACACTCCCTTTTTAATTTAAGAGCTAATTACAACGATATTGGATCCCGAAATTTTATCGCCGTGTAGTAATGGGAGTTTTCCCAACTGAACCTGGCTGCGCAGCCGACGGCGCTGCCACTGCCGGCGTTTGTGTGGGTGCTGCGCTCATTTTCATTTTCATTTTCGTTGATGAGATAATGGTTTCGGTGTCTCTGTTTTTTCCTCTCGCTGGAAAACCGTGATGATGATGAAGCTGCCGGGAGTGAATTATTTTAAATGTGGGTTTCAAGGTCAAGGTGACGGCGGTTATTGTTTTGCTTTTCGCGCTGCCGGCGTCGCCGTTGCTTCGCTGCTGCGTTCATTAAGCGCCGACAGCGACGTCGGTTTTTCCTGCTTCCACTTTTCCTGTTTGTATTTTTTTTTTTCTTGATTAGCATAATGAAGAGGTGAATGAACCGGCGTTGGTGAAGCAACTGGTGGTTGTTGTTGCCCCGCTGTTAATTATCATTTGTCTCTTTTTCGCTGAGAATTTTTTGCGTTGATTTTGCTTTCGGCCCGAGGAAAAGTATTGCCTACTTGGAGGCGCCATTTGCCGGGAAATTCTCCCAGGGCGCATTCGATAAAATTGCGAAAATTGCTGAGGGGCGAGAAGGGAGCGCAAGGGAGTGGAAGCGTCGAACGTCGACGACGCACATCAAAATATGCAAATTGGAATTTCAAAAATACAGCAATATTGCTGAAGCCTTCAGCTTCCACTCCACATCCTCCAGCTCCTGCCACCGCATTGCTACGACCCTCCTTCAACCACCCAGCCACCCCATCACCCCCAGGCACACACTTTTGTATGTGTACACAGATATCTATCTGACAGTAGTCACTCCAACAGATAACAGTGAACTATCATTTCTGGAAACCACATTTAAGGAATCTTTTCCTGATCTTAGATGGGAGTTAATTGTATTGGCCACTTTACATCTGTCGAATTAAATAACCAATATTAAAGAAATTGTATAGAAAGAGGAGTGGGAAAGTCAATTAATGTATGATTTATAAGGACAATTTATTATTATATATATATATATATATATATATATATATCTTACATAAGAAGTAGATCCTAATACATTGCCATAAGTTTAATTTATAAATTTAATTTATCCCAGACTTTACTGTGCAAAGCTATCTATATAGTTAACCCGATTTTTGGGCGCATGCAAATTTCGTCGCCCTGCGGCTGCGACGTCGCTGCCAGCGTCGCTTTTTGCGCAACAGAGACAGACATAGAGAGCGAGCGAGATGGCATTGGAGCGGGTGTAGAGAGCTCGACAGCCATTATTCGCCTTTGGCCTTTGCTGCGCTGCTTCTGTTTTCCGCAGCAGGGGAAAATTCTCAACCCAACAGCGACGCCGGCAGCGACGTCGGCGTTTTTCGACCAGTGCGCATGCGCGCTGCCCTCAATATCTTGCATCCCGTTCGCACCCGCTCGTCACCAATAGCAACCCCCGAAAAGCAGCTCTGTCGCTGTGTTCCATTTCCCAGGCGTTTGCAGCGGGAAATCGGGAGAAAATTGTGGTGAGGGGAATGTTTCGGCATTCGGCACGAGGAAATTAACGCCGGGTAATGAATGAAAATGAAAATGAGAAACAAAGACGGGCGAGAAAAATTACCCAAAATAAAGTTTTTCCAGCAGCGGCAAGTGCAGTGCAGTAACTGCGACGCTGGAGAAGCAGTCGGGGAAAAGCCACAGGAAAATCGGCATCAAATTTAATGACGTAATGCGGCGTCGGCGTCGCCGCCTCTGCTTCTGCCAGCAATTAGGCAAATTAAACGGGTTTCTAGTTCAAGGACACGACCCAGCGACGACGTGCCGGCGCAACAACAATAACAAGGGGGGGAAAATGAGTGGGCGATTGGGTGGTGCGGTGGGGTTTGGTTGCCTTGTCTGGAAGGCAGGCAGCCGTCCTTGCTCTGTTTTTAATTGAGATACAGAGATGCTGGGATAAAGTGGTGGGAATTTTCGGGTTTGTTTTGGGTTTTCTTTGGGTTTTCCGCATGACTTGAAAGCTCATTGGACTACCACAATGTAAAATCTGTGGTTAAGGAATTTGAAGTGCTTAATTAACATCAAATACTTTAGAAGTTCGCAATTAAGAATTCAAAATAAAGTACTTCACCTCTATAAATAATATTTTAGCTAGCAATTGCAGACCGTTTAAAACATACTGTATATTTATTTATTTAAAATTTAACAAATTAAATCATTGGGTATTTACATTTATTATTTGTGCTCGTCAAGTCAAGACTTCCTAAAATCTTTAAGCTAAAATCACAACAAATCATCTTCTTTCTTATATTTGGATTAGCTTAATTAGCCTTCTAACAACAATTAGCTACGTTGAATGTCCTTTCCCTGCGCTCTCTCTAATTTTCTCACCTCTTACTCTTACTCACAATTTGTTAGCCGGCAACACGTGCTTTTTGGCCATTGCGAAACACCGGCAACGACCCGACGCTCATTTTCATTTGTGCGATTTTCATTTTCATTCATTGCGCCCACACCAGCGCACAGCTGGCTGGCTTTCCCCTCTCCATTTCCCACCTCATTTTCCATTTACCATTTTCCACCCGCTCTCGCCACTCTCCACGGTTAATGACGATGCCAGCAAACAGCTGATGACGACGCCGCTGTTCATTTTCTTTTTAATTTTCCGCGACTTGTTTTGCGCGCTCTCCTCGCCTTTATTTTTATCGCCAGATTCGCGGCCGGCGGGAAAACAGCTGTTCATTAGAAGGAAAAGCGAGGGAAATTAGCGCTCAAAAGAGTTGAGTTGCCAAGATGTTTTCCCGCTTAATTGTGAGCGGGAGAGCAAGGATATCGATTGTTTTTTAGGTGGTAAGGTAAAGAAGTGGGCGATGTGAAAACTCCACCAAGAGAAAAATTGGTTTCTCAATAAAACAGAAAAATATATAAGATACTAGTATCAACAAATATAATGTCCTCATAATATATAAATAAATAAAATGTAAAAAATTTAAATATATTTATATACTTAAATGTCTTAAAAAATAGTTTTCTTGTAAGGATCGCCATAATTTTAAAAATGTATGTCGCTGATTTAATCTTATTTTTCTGGATACCCAATTCAGAAGAGGGAAGGAGAAAAAAGCCTCTGAGCTGAGCCCGTCCAACAATTGCAACATAAAAATGTATAAGTGTGCATAAAGGAATTTTCCTTTTCTTACACTTTTCCTCCAAGTTTTCCCCCTTTTCCTTCCCAACAGCTTGCCTCTTTGCTCGTCGTGGAGGACGTTTTACATATATTTTTATGAGATAAAATAGAAAATTTTGTTATCAGGCAGAAGCGGCAGAAAAGGATATAATGCAGCGGCACACACACACACAGGAGAACACACATTCAAACACATACACACATGGGCACAAAGGCCCCACTTGAAATGGCAGAAACTCCTCCCCTTCAGTCAAACCATCACCATCAACCGCACTGAGATGCCAGTGCCAACGGAAAATGTCTTCGGGTTGAGTGCTTTTCCGGGGAAAATGTAATTTTCTCATGGCAGCCAACCTTCGTTGTTCGTTCTCGATTCTCGCTTTTCCCCAGACCGTTTCTCTTGCCCGCTTTTCCAGAACGGAGCGTCGAACGTGGCGCGATTGAAGTGTCGGTCGGGTACCTAGGCGAGAAAGGAAACTTAAAGGACGCTCACAGCCAGCGTTTTTCCCTCTGAAGAGCAGAGTCCCCCATCTTGACAGTTTCCTGTTGCCCTTTTTCGCCAGCGCCTTGCAAATTGCTCACGCTTGCCAAGTGTGTGCTTACGTCGGTGTGTGTGCGCACTGCAAAAAAATGCGTAGCCCACATATAATAAGAATTTAAACGCAAAAGTTTGAGGTCTTACATTCTAAGCAGATTTTGCAGTTATAAAGCCCTTAATGTGTATATAATCCATATATTTAAAAACTTATTGGAAAAACATAATACATTTTTAATAAATAAATAAATACTTAAGAATGTTGTTTTTGTTTCTTGGATAAATATGGCTTAATATATTTTTGGGGATTTACTTTTTTCGGTTCAGTGCATGTGGCATTGTCCTGACTGCTGCTGATGTTGCTGTTACTGTTCTTGTCATTATCCTTTTGGGGTATTGCGACGTGTCAAAGCAACAACGCCATGTCCTGCCCATCCCGAGCTCCATTTTGTCCCCCCCGAAATGCCCGATCCTTTTGGCTCTGTGTGCAGTAGCATCCATCAATTTGATGGATAAATATATGCAAATTGTGTATTAGCTGTCGTTGTTGGTGCTGCCGCTGCCGTTGTTATCCTATAGCAAACAGGCACACTCTCAGCGCGAGCAAGTGAGATGGCAGATGGTTTAGAGGGAGATGGCTGGTACCCACGGTAACATCAATAGTCGCCCACAAGGATGGCATGGAAATGAATTTGGCACACGTGTAGTTGAGCACTTCTTCGCTAGCACTTCCCTGGTATCTCAGTGTGCATTTGGTTTGTCCTGAAAAGTCCCTCCGGTTTCCCCGTTTTCCGCGTTTTCCCCAAAACACCGACAGTTCAATAAATCATCCTAACTGCCTGTCGAAAATGGAATTTCTCAAGATGAATATACACGTAACTGAATTGTCAACCTTCCCAGCGAACTCCGCTAATTGAATTACCTCGGAAATTCACACGATCTGCAGCCCTTTCACTTTTCACCTTTTCCATTTGTTATTCTCTTCTAGTTCGTTTTTTTCAAGGTAAGGTAAGGTCGCATGCAAATTCCTTGAGAGGGTTGCAAAAGGAAACTTGATTTATATGCAAAATCATCAAGGGACAATGGATCTGGAGGATCGACCGAAAAAAAAACGATCAAATGTCGGCTCGATTGTTGACTCATTTGCATGCAAATGCCTCTGCATGAGGGAAAACCTGAGGGAAAACCTGAGGCAGATGCGAGTGCGACATGTCAAACTGTGAAAATTAATATTTTCGCTTGTTCTGGTTGCTTGCGCAGTTCTGCAATTTCGCAATTTGATGACGCTGCGCAAAAATTATGCAAATTTATTCACGCACCGCACACACAAAGGAAGTTGTAACAGTTTTCCCTTGCTCGCAAGGTGTGAAAGGGTTTTCCTTTTGTTTAATTAGCGCACAAAGGCCAAGGTTCAGGACATTTAAGTGCGGTGGTTAAGGGTCGCGAATTTATGGAATGTGATTTCAAGCTGGTTGCTGTGGCACGCGATTTCGGGGCAATCTTGATAGATGTAGTTAAAAAAGTTATATATATAAACATATTTTTGAGACTTAGATAAATTATATTTATTAATAATTGTGAACTTTTTCTTAAATTATCGGTTTCTCGATTTGAATTATTTAATAATATAAATCTGTAATCTGTAACTTTACCGAACTTATAAATCTTGCTTAATCTATAGACACCATAAATATGTCTGGTCTGTAGTTTTAAAGTTTTATAGAATATCTTTAAGCTTATCTTTATTAATATTTAAAAATTATTTCCAAAGCTAATTTATTTAGCTGAACGAATTGCAACAGCAAGCAGCACATTCTAATGCCAATAAATCATCCCTTAGAAAGTGGCAGCCGGCATCTAGCGCCATCTATGTGCAAACACTGAAACTGGAGTTAGAATAAGCAGTGCAAGCAGTGCGCTGTGCAACCAGCGAGGACTTTAAAAATTCCATAGCAATAAATAAGAAGCAATTATCATTTCGCATTTTCAGCCAGATAATGTGAAAATTAATTTCAATAAATTGCAACAAGCGAACGCTGCTGCGTTGATAAATTGTGCGAATATTTACCCGGCATATTTCAATTCTGTACTTGCGGCAATTATTAAAAAGCAATTAATAAACGAGCGATGGCAACAAGTTGCAAGTTGCAACTTTGCAATTACGCGATGGGCAGGCAGGAAAATGCAAAAAAATAAAAATGAATTATGTTGTAAATGCCGGACATTGCCAGCTGACCAAGTCCGCTTGTAATTTCAATGGTTAATGAGGGAATACCGCAAGTCGGGCCAACACAGCTGCTCCCTGAGCTGCGCATTAATTTCAAAATAAACGCTCTTAATGCCCATCAAGAACCCAGCCAAACCGAACTCAGCTCCTCTGAACTGAACTTAACCATCCTGCCCGAATACCCGACTATGCGACTACCAATATTGGCTTCGATTTGATGATTGCTCGTTAATTTGCGTTAACGATCCAAGGAGCGTTCGTTCGCAGAGGGTTTGAAAGAGGTCTTTCGGATCGTTGGGCAAAACAAACAAGTTAGCCCATCCATTGACTTTGGCCAAGGCGCATTATCTCCTCTTTTGCGGATCGTATCGGATCGGATCGAAGGGCCAACGGGATAATCGCCAGTGTAAACACGCATCGGTTTGCGTGCCAAACACACGTACGCAGCCAAAGTCCTTTCGCTAATCACCGATCAACTGACCAACTGGCTGACTTATGGAATGCACCGAAAAAAATAATGCGTAGATATCCCTATTGAAAATAAATAATAGTTTGTTTAAAGTAGTTTTATCTAATGAAAATAGTATCCTATCAACGAAAAACCTTTTACTGAAAATTTCTGATAAACTTAAAGGTAAATAAATAACTTTTAAATAAATTTTAAAAAATATTCCTATGCCATTTTAGTATTTTAGATGCTTACAATATCTTTTTCCATGTGCCAAAAAATTGGCGTTAGGATTCGCACGGCTGGACAAACAAAGTGGTTGGATCCCGCCAAGCAGGAAACAGAACACTGGCCAAGTAAAGAATGCTGTAGCAGTTATAAAACCCCTTGACCACTGCAAATTCCTTCCCTTCAAATTATGTGTAATTAGACTTGAAGTCGTTGTCTTCGACTGCTGAGAAACGAGATCGGGAGTCGAGCTTTTATGTACTTGGCGCTTCCTGTGGCAAGTGTAAAAGTGAAAGTACCCATCAGAAGGGGCATACAACTGGTTCTCAGTCATCAAAAGGGAACTGAACTGAACCTGGTTGAAGTTATTTCGCGAACTGAGTTGTTATTTTATAATTAGTGGGCTTATGGCGCTTTAAGTGATTTTACAGAAGATAGCCACTGTTTAAGGAGAAACCTTTAAAGAAGAAGGAAGAACCATCAGCTTGTAAGCCTCGTTCATAATTATATGAATCTGTTTCTACCAATTATAACAAGTTTATTAATCTATTTGTTACCGACATGGGCTATGATTTGATATCACTTGATCTGGTTCTCCCCTTCATTAATTAATTTTAAATGAATTTTTGCAAAATTCTGCATGTTTCAAAGTGTTTTTCCATAAGAACATTCTCCATTGTTGTGCAAGAAGTTCACTTTCATGTCTTCGCAACATAAAGACGCATTCGTATTAAACCTGAGGCGATTCGAGAAACTGCAACTTTCATGTAGTGTTCGCGTTCTAATTACAATGTTTGGAGGTATGGTTACACACACGCAACGTATGCAAATTCCCGCATCGTTATGTCTTCATAAAGATGGCAATCAGGCTAAAAGCTGCTAGCCAGAGCCATGTAAACTGGGCCAACACAACACCCGACCATTAACCACTAATAATAACAGCTCACAAGGATTGGACTGGGGGGATGGGGTGTAATGCATGTTATTAACAATATTTTTAAATGCACTGTGCGCACTGGCGACACTTTGCATGATTTTCTGCTCGACTGGCTGGCTAAGTGGGACCGAAAGGGTTAAGTTAATGGCCCTCGATGCAGCCGTCGGTCGGCCAAACGATCTGTTAATAAACACCTTCCCAGTGCTCATGCTGCGGCAACTTGCACTTGAGTTTCTGCCCACATACTTCAGATGTATGTGCATTATTTTAATGACAGCCTCAGCTTTTTTTTCCTTTTTTTTCCCACTGACGCACGCCTCAGACATTAAAACCGACAACGAGGAGAACAACGACAACGACATCCATGATGACAGCTCTGGACTTCGCCGAAAATGTGAAGGACAACATCGCTGGGGCACTTGGGCACTTCTTTTACCTCCTTTTTTACTTCTTGGTAATTGCAGGGAGACATTCACCGCGAAAAGGGGGGATTTCGGTACAAACTCAATGAACGGTGTGTTTTGTGTGTCACTCGATCGAAAGTTGTTGCTCCAATGCTCCCGAAAATTAAGTAGGCTGCACGCACGCGGTCTCATTATTGGGTCAACAAACTGGCTCGATGATGGATCGATTGCGTATGCCATTAAGTCTACAGACAAGTGCAAAATAGTAGAGAAACTAACTCGATCAATTATGAATATAAATTCTAAATTCAAATCTATTCAATACTGTGAAATTACCCTTTTAAAGGTTTATATTGTTATTATGATTAGATGCTTCAAAAATATTAAAACTTAATACATTTCAAATGCGCTGCTATTAAAGTATTACCCATTTCTGTATAAATATTCCACTTGGATACCAAAAGAGCAAGACATGCAAATGGCAATTGCGAAAATGCAGTTGTTGATTTTGGCTTAATAAGTTTGTAGTTGACCGTAATCATATAGTACGCCCCAGCTGTCCTACGTTGTACACCATATAAAGGCGAAACACCAAATTATTGGATGTTATGCCCTAAGCAGAATCGCATAGTTTGACAAGCACTGGGTGCCACTTTACGCTAGAGGGCGCTGTCAAAGAGTTGAAATTAGGGGTTGCTCAAAAGCGATTGGAAGATCAATAACTAATTGGAATTGAAGAGAGCAAAGGAAAAAAAGTCGAAGGATGGCGGGATCAAATTCAAATGACTAGCTCACCTTGGGCTGCTCGTCTGACCCATGACCTCATACAATTTCACGGCTCAGTAAGCCAGCAACAGACAGAAGGATAAACAGAAGGACAAACACGCATTATCCCATGCTCGGCTCCAATTTCGAAAAGCCATTAAAAGACCCCGGGGCAGAACCAGTCAGTCACTCAGGACGTAGCAAACAAGCAAACTAAGCGTAGCCAAGCCCCCGGGCAGAAAGGACCTCGTATACTCTATACTCGTCTATGTTGGACAACCCTTTCCCCCGGTCTCAAAAACACTACCCGTGTTTGCCAACCTCCCCGACTCATCCACAGCATCCTCGGTAGCCTCACCATCCCCGGCTTCCTGTCAAATCGTCATGATTTAATGAAAAAATCAAGTGAAAAAAACTTATTTGCATAGGGATATAATTTAGCATTAAACGGGCATGGAAAAAAAAGGATTTTCAGTCGAGATTTCGTTTAGTTTTTTTCCCTATTCCCAGTTTTTTTCTTCGTTTATTATTCGTGTGATAGGAAATGGCTCTTTGCTATCTGTTTGTCTGAGATTAATATGCCGTGCATCTGTCGGTTTGTTTCTGCCACCGTTTGTCCCATAGATCTCTAGGCTGTCAGTCGGCTTTCAGTTTCTGGTTTATCGTTTTTTTGGGTTTTTGTGTTTTGAACGATGGTTGGAAATTAGCATGGATACGATTTCACTTTTCCCTCTTCTTCCCCGATTTTGGCTCGCTTTTTGGGCCTGTCTGTTTGCTGTAATCGATAGGATTGAGTCTCGCTGGTGAAACGAGGCGAAAAAATGGTTTGATCAAGATTTTTAAAAACCTAGTTATGATATCTGCTATCATTTTTATTTAAGGAATCTAAGAATGTTACACAATTTTTATATTGGCTTGATTTGAGTACAGTTTTTATCCGTTAGTTAAGTTTTTGGATGGTCTTTTTAATTTGGGGGTGAAACAAATGCTAGTTTTTGTATATGAATCAGATACAAAAGAAATAAATGGTTAATATGGACATTATTTTCTCTTTTACCTTACTTACCATCAATCCAACCAAATCGCCTTGGCCACAAATCCTTTAGCCCATGTTCTGTCTCATTCTTAAGCCCGCTTCCCAAATCAGATTTTTTTACGCTGCCCAACAAAGTTAAGCTGCCAACTGAAATATTTATTAGAACTTAAATTGCCTTCTAATTACAGTAGACGCCTTTGAATTAGCATTTCTATCGCGTTTTCCTCACCTGTAGTGCGGTGGGTCGTCCAAAATGTGGCCCATCCCAACCAATCCCATTCCCCCAGTAATTCCAGCTTAATTCTGGGGTAAAAATAACATGCAATGGCGGGGCATTTACATAAGAAATTGGCTTGTAGAATTAATCCGCAATAAGCTCGCAGCGCGACGTAGAAATTACCGTATTAGAAAGCAATTAGCATTTGAATCTTTTACACTTGCGCCCACTCAAGACAATGCCCTCTGCGGGGGGCGTGGCATCTTGGGCGGACATTATCTATCGTATACCTTCTCAAGACTTACCTTCGGATTGCAAGTCCACTGAATCTGCTCGGTCTGGGCAGTGGGGAAATTAAATTTCCGTTAAGTTTGACGCTGACGTTTGGCGGCGATTGGAAATTAAATTTACTGAGACTTCGGCGTGGCAATAAAAAATTCAAGTACACAGAGAAAAGTTAAAGATTTGTGTATTTCAAGATCAATCACACTTTTTGAGATAGTTGTATCTTCTAATAGTTTATGCTCACAGCATAATATATTTTTATACATATTTATAAAAAAGTTAAAATTAAATCAAATTAATTTAATCAAAATAACCACAAGTTACTATAAACACCTAACTTAAGAAACAGTTTAGAAGTTTTACATGTTTTTTCTCCGCGCCAAATCAGCGATGTTGGCCTGCGATGGTAAACAAATGCGCTTGGAAGCCATTAAAAATTATCATTTGCGCATATTGATTAGGACAACGAAGCTCCTGAGACATTGGATTAGGCGGGCATCGATGTGGGAGAGGGCGGTGGGTGGTTCAAGATGGGTGGATGTCCCGAGTGGCAGTTGCTGTTTCTGTTTTGCTGCCAGGGAAAACAAATATCGATTCCATCCCTTAAGCCCTGGCACCCGCACCCACACCCACATCACCCTCAATGGCTGCCAAACAAAGGAAGTGAACGGTGGAAAAAAAAAGCCGGAGAGGAAAAAATCCACCCACCCACGATTGAATTCCACCCCTCGCGGGCGAGTTTCCACCCCCACCCACCGGCTGACAACGCCAGACGACGCTGACGAAGTTGACTCCGGTTTTTAGGACTCTGGGAAGCCAGGAGTGCAAAACTGCAGGACTCCAGGACTTCTGGGCTCATCCAAGCAGCGCAGAGCAACCATTAAAATTTCGAAAATCCATCATTGGAAAAATGGTCGAAAAAAAGCTGAGCAACAACAAGAACAACAACGCACCACTTCCGGGCCATGTTTTTTTTTACTCTCTTGTATTTTATATGTTTTTTGCCATGGCTTTATTGAGGGTGGCGAAAATGTCGATTTAATTTTCAATATTCATAAATTTATGTGTGCGTTTTACTCTGTATGTGTGTTCTTTTCAGTTTTCTCTTCCTTTTTCGCCGACGGCGTGTGAGTCCGGCCAAAAGTGATTTGATTTTCTAATTTGCAACGAATTTTGGCCCTCTAACAGGCAACCGACCCACCCACATGTCTGGCCATGCCAACCGCCCAACTCCCCCCCTTTTTTCGCTGGGGCAGCCATGTAAACACAAATCCAATCAAATAAACGAAATTAAGTGCCACGTTGATTGGAGGCAAATCTGTTTTTCAGCCTCAATGATGACAATCAAGCGGAGTTGGCAATGCCAAAAGGGAAATACTCAAATTCGAAATCAAATTCAAAATCCGAAAAAAGCTGGCAAAAAAGGCAGATAGATTTTTCCGCTAACGCAGCGAAAAGCAAATATTACTTTTCTGCTGGAAATATGCCACACAAATTTGCATTAGGCACCTGTAATTTCCACGGAGCCCACAGGTCTTGCGGCAATTTCCCTGTGGCAAAATCTTATCCCTAGTGGCAACCAGGGACTGGGAGGATATTTTATATTTTGATTGTTATTTGTGGGGACAGTAAAAAAGCCAACAATGTGAGGTGCGTTCGGCTTGGCCAACTGTTGTGGCTTGGCCCAAAACTCCCCCCCAAACGCCATTCCATAAATCCAAAAAACGCCCACAGAAGGCGGGACACTGGCTTTTATTACAAGTTTTCCGGGCAAGGTGGCCCACTGAGAGATAGAGGGAAAAGTGCGGTCCTGGCGAGTGGGGAGATTGAATGTGAAATATTTTTAAAAACCAATTTCGTTGAGCCTGGGCCCCAGCAACGCACGATGGCAATTGGGAATGGGGCTCTTGGAGTTCCCATAAAAGAAATTGTTTTTATGAATTTCATTGAAACGAGCCGAAAACAAAGGCAGCCGCCAGTTGAAGTCTAAGTTAAAGAGAGATTCCTTGAAAGCACAATGAAATACAAGAAAGAAGCTCACAAATAATTGCTACACAAAGAAAATTTTCGCTTTGTAACGCTGAAACTCGTATATCCAGACCTTAAATTGTCAAAATCATCATCAAGCTGTATTTAATAATAAGATAATATTTTTGAAATCGCTGAGGATATTAAATTTGAACAAATTTTCCTAAATTTGTCTACCAAGAACCATAATCCTTTCTCAATTTTCATACCGCAACACCAGTTAATCAAAAGTCATTAATAGAAAGCGAGAAAGTAATTAGGGCCCATTAATGTGGCTTGTTTACTTTTGTAATCCCGGCTGTCATAACTTCACCTCATAATTAGTAGAGCCAGCGGAAATTGGCATACTTTTAACCCTCGACCCCGGAGAAAGAAGGGGATTGGCACACAAAGCGAAAGGTGAAAGTGAAATGGCAAACACGACCAACAAACAACAATGGGAATTAGCAAACATGACAATGATAATGCCAGTGACAAAAGGGGAGTGCGACCCCTGAAAATCGATTCGATTTTGCGACTTAATTGCTTTGACATTTGACTCTGGCAATTTTGCAAATCTCTTGCAAATCGATCAGGGGTAGATCAATGGAGGGGTGCGGATTAGGGGTTTATGGAATTGGCAAATTGTCTGGGCGTCAACAGATTGATTTGTGGGGACTTCGAACCTGTTGATGAAAGTGCAAAATGCTTACTATGATTTAAAAAAAAAAAAAAATGAAAAGCACAAAAAGTTTCGGAAAGCAGCTGCCAGGAAGAGGATCCTTGTCTGGCAGGACTATAATTTTCGGCCTGGGAGTTTCTCACGGGCCTTTTCACTTGCATTATGCATGAGATTTGCCGGAGATTTCTGGAGAGGCTGAAAAAAAGTGCCCACCCCTCGATCCTGAATCCTTTGAACGTGCCTGTCGCCTCTTTTGTGTCCTCTTCGCCGGGCTGCGTGACAGGAAGCAAATGTCCTGTTGTGTCACTCATATGCAAATTGCCCGGCATCCGTGTTTTTCTTTTTATTATTTCTTATTATTTTTTTATTTCATACCTTCATACCAGCTCCATCTGCGTCTTATTAATTAGAATAATAATTAATAAGGCAACTCCTCGACGGCGGAGCACGTGTAAAGAAGCTCAACCCTTCGGGGCACCGGCATAAATTAGTTGCCTCATTGCCAGGACCTTTTAAGGATATACGTATTACATGTACCTGCCCCGCCAGCCAAACCAATTAAATTACAGCCAAGCGGCCAAATGATGCGTACTTAAACACGTCGACGTGACGTGGAAATGTAACCAAATATGATTTTCCTGCCGTCGAAGGGTTAATGGAAAACTCGCTTCGAATTTGCATATAATTTCTATTTAATTTAGGAGATTTTTCACCCCAGCCGTTTTGGCCTCCAGCATCCCTTTCGCATTTTGTTCCTCTGCAGGCCAATTAATTGCTAACATTTTCACTTTGACTGCAGTATTTTTTACTTTCCTACGAAAAAATATAAAATACCACCGACATGGAGTGGAAAAAAGAAAACCTTTCAATGTGCACACTTCCTGGACAGACAACCACAATAGCACCAAAAAAAAAAAAGAGGACGCATCCTGTTTCAGCTGCTGTGTATGCAAATTTTTTGGTTCTAACCTTTTTTCGTGGGCATTTTTTTCGGGTTGCTGCCAACTGTGATGATGGAAAGTGAAGCGTTTTGTTGTCCCGACAATATGTAACTGACACTTGAAGGGGTGTTAGAGCAGCATCTCGATGTTTTAGACCCGATAAAAACAACATTCTGCCAACGGGAAGCAATCTCTAATGTAAAAACTCCATTAGCAGTTCCTGTTCCTCTTTCTCTGACCGCCTTTCCTTCGAAAAGTTGTCGCCTGTTTGATGATTCTGTGCAATGTAAGCCTGATTTATGATGTTCCAGCGCTGAAAAAAAAACCCACAAAATTCACTTTCAGGCCGCAATAATACACACTACAAGCTCTTCAAAATATAGCCAAACATTTTTCCCAAAAAAAGCAAGTAAAGTAAATACAAAAAAAAAATTGAGAAAAGAAAGGAAGAAATCATCAGCACGTGGCTGAGCCAAATTGATATGCGCCATTAGGGTGGCTGAGAAAGTGATTAGGGTGGGGTATGAACAGTAAAATAGAGTATAATAGGGGAGCTCTAGACTAGAGTTCACTTTTTGTGGATTTTCCTGAGCATTGGCCATGTGAGATTCGCTTGGGTATGGCAAATATAAAGAAATTATACGAAAATGTGATTGTCATTTTTGGGCAGAAAACTTTTTGTATAACAACGACTACTGAATCAACTGTACATTCGGAAATTGGTTCATAAATTATAAAATATTTACATTAACATTAAGATTTATGAAACGAAAAAGATTTAAGTTCAGTAAAAAATGTTAAATAATATAAATAGTAATCTGTACATACTGTTTCTATTCTAATCTATCTGAAGATATAGTTTGTTCATTACTTAAAAATCCTTTTAAAACAAATAGTTAAATATGGAAATTTTTAACCGCTATGAGATACTTCATTTCTGATTCATGATTTAAAAAAAAAAATCAACAAAATTTCCTGCTGCCAAGAAAACAAACCAACGAATATGGCAACTCATGCGGATTTTCTTGAGGGGCGTCTTGCGTTTGGGGTGGGTACTTTCGAGTGGGAGGATGGGGCGCTGGAGCACCTTATCCATAAGCAATGATGAATAACGGTGCTTACGCTTTGGACATTTGATTAATGATGCGTTTACCAACCTCCCAGCCCCCTCAGCAACCATCTTGGCCGTCGTCTTGCGCCCGCGCACTCAATTTTCAACGCCATTTTTCGGTGGATTTCGGTGGGTTCTTATTTTTTTTTATTTCACGATGGCACACTATTTCGGGTGCGTTTTAGCGGTGCGCGGACTTTTTGTTCTTTATGCCCGGACATAACTTTATTTTATTAGCACTACGTGGCAATCTGCTGGATTTGCGCGGCATTAAAAGACAATTTTTACAACTTACCAGCGATGCTTTTTCATACTTTTCCCTCATTTGGATCGCCTCGGTTTTTTCCTTTCCTTTCGACGCTTGGCCTTTTTTTATTTTTGCTGCTTTTACTATTTTTCATGGTCTGTGGCCTGGCAGACATCATTTTTTGTGGGCCCATAAAGTGCGGGTCTGTTTATTAAATTCCGTTGCGGCAAGTTCATTAGACAAAGAGCAAAAATTAATCAGCGCTTTCCCCAACCAAATTCACTTCTCTCATTTGCTCAGCAGCAGTTTCAGCGGATTACTTGTTTAGTACATATTTCCATGGCTAAAGATGGGAACCAAATTGTATAGCGATTTACGAGATTTGTTTAAAGATCGCTCATTTGTACATACTGGTTAGCCACTTCTCCAAATAGGTAATAGTTCTGAAAAATGCACAACCTATAAAAGAACTATTTGATGTTATCCATAAATTTTACTTTTACAAAGTAAAAGTGTGCATTGTTAAAATAACCTTTATTTAGAGTAAAGTATATGAAAATAGGTGAGATTTTTAATTAAATGTTTGGTTTTCTTATCCCAAATAGTTCATCAGCATCATGCTAAAACTATAAATGCCTTTTGTCAATTGCAAAGCTGTGTTCATTGACAAAGGCGCCATATCGGCTGCAGTAAGGACAACTTCATTTTGAGCCTTGGCCAGCATCAGGATAATAAGTTTCTCCTCCTTAACGGGTAGCTCATACCACAAACAATTCGTGTAGATCACACTTAGGAAATCCTCATTCTGAAATGCATAAAATGATTACAGTTTCTTAAACAACAACTAAATTACCTACTGAATTTTCCACTAAAGTTCCCAGGCCGCAAAAGGTGTAGAGAGTTATGGCGGCATATAAAAGGTAAAGAGGAGCTGCGGGCCAGGCCTTCATAAAGATGCAAGATATGGTGCACAAA
The DNA here is from genome assembly GCF_004382195.2 of Drosophila sechellia. Lineage (NCBI taxonomy): Eukaryota > Metazoa > Arthropoda > Insecta > Diptera > Drosophilidae > Drosophila > Drosophila sechellia. The sequence continues at coordinate 10,013,985 of NC_045951.1, read as the reverse complement.
AGACCTACGCAAGTTGTGGAAAGTTGAACGAACAAGACTATGGAATAGATCTTCTTGGTGGTTTGAAGCATTCTGCATAAATACAAATATATATACAAAATACTTTAATACTTATTTCGTTACGCTAATTACCTTGTATACAGCTGATGCCAGGCCAACAGGTCGCAAAGTATGGCTCTCACTTTCGGAAAATCATTCCTTTTCATAACCAACTCGTTAAATTCCGTCAGCTTCACAAAGAATATGTCCTTGATCAACGGCACATGGGTAACGAAAAGAAATAAGTACATATCCCCACCGTAGTTACCAAATCCACCGAATGTAATTAAAATCACATGGGCAGCCGTGAGGATTAGGTGACCCCCATCGGTGGTGTGATCGAGGAATGGTATTAGAAATTGCATGACCAACACCTTCTGGTGCAGAATCAGCAAATAGAATATGGGAAAGGTGATTACAAGGCCCAAAAGGATAATGTAGACGAGCATGAAGCCGATTAACAGAGTCCATGTAATACGGATTCGTTTCTCCAAGCATTTAGCATATTCATCTCCCTTAGAGCCGTATTCTCTGCGGAAATATTAAATATGAAAATGTTGTATATAAATATTTATATTGATGAATATGCCTATAAAAGTTTGATTTATTAGAATTGAACTATTGGTTGTGGTTGCTAAAACCGAACTCTGACCTATAGATCTCCTCGTAGGTATTCTGAACTTCTCGCATGTGGCAAGCATTATTGGCGGTTACCAAAAGCTTAGTAAGTCCTTGAACAGCCGAGCCGACCATGGCCAATGCCTGTAGGATTATGGTGAGGTCTCCGTTGATGACCACTCCCACATAAATAGTATATCCTGTACAGGCAAAGAAGAAGGCAATGGCTGCCATCACAGCGTAGGTGAGCCACCACATCCGAAAATTGGGTTCAGCCACATCGTTTCCGCAAAATCCCACGCAGAAGCGGATCATTCGAATGACTTTACAATAGCGCTCTACAGGCTCAACTTTTGCCATTTTCAGCATTGTTTGTTAACTATGTAACTTAAAGGAGAACTGTTTTTCATTTGTGGAAATAATCCTGCTTTTATAGTTACCAAGCTGGCGTTTAATGTCAAAATATTGACGATATAATTGCGCCATTTAGCTAAACAATCTATTATAAATAAATAATATTCAAGGGCGGTCGATATCTGAAAAAAATTTACTTACACTCTGCACAAAATATGTTTGTTCTCAATGGTACATTTCTTTTACGAAAATATAAGGTATACGTCTAGCAACTGTATGCTCTTTATTGATTTAATAAGAGATGAATCGCATTTTGTTTTTCCCATCGTAAATCTTCCATTACCTCCCAGCCAAACAACTTTTTGCATGAGCACATCTGACACCCCGACCAGAAAACACAATATAAGGAGAAAATCTCCACGCAATTGATTTAATATAAAATTGTTTAATAAAATTTGCTGCCCGGAAAAAAAGTGGACTGCGAATGGAAAAAAAAGGAGGCAAACGTGAGCTGTTAGGGCAGCTTAAAATTATATCTATTTGCGAAGCGCACAAGTCCTGACGTGAAAATTTCGGGACAGGAAGCAGAATGTGGGGGGAAATGCGTAAGCGCCTAAGCTTTGGGCCAACAACTAATAAAGGCTATCAACAACAGTTCAAACAGCACCAGCATCGCAAACAACAACAGGCCGAGCAACAGCAACAAGGACGACAGGACAATGGGCACGAAATCAGGAAAACAGGATGAGAATGCCAGTGTCGACAGCGCATACGCACTCAAGTGAATATTTTCTCATTTTCTTGCATTTAAGTTGGGTTCGCTTTGAAGTTTTGACATTTCATAAAGCGGCAGCGAAACAAATTTCGTTCTTCCTCATTTCGCTTTTATTTCATTTTATTTTTTCGTTTATTCTATATATTTTTTTTCGATCGAAAATCCGAGCAAACAAAAGTAAAAGCGAACGCTCGGCGCACGCGGAAAAAAAATATACATATTCCCTGCTTAGTCACCCCTGTGAGGATGGAAGGTGTGGCCAAAAAAAACGACCCTCACAGGCCTACCCCCTGGAAAAATAATCGAAAGCACCACCCCCACTTACTACCTCGCCATCGTGGCGTATACTTTATATGGGCAAAAGGCCAAGACAACAGGAGCTTAAAGTAGCCAAGGAAACATTAAAGACGCTGCCAGGCATCTCAGTTGGCCCACAAAATTACTTGCTCGTTAGTTAGGGAATACCAGGTATTCGTACTCCCCTCCTCTATAATCAATATATCTCTCTCTTTCTCACTCTGTCCCTGTTACTCACTCTATCAACCCTCAATGGAAATAAAATAAAAGGTGGGCTGTCTCACGCTCGCTTATTTTCCAGCCGAACAAAAAACTTATTCCAGTGGAAAGTGCGTGGCATTTCGAGGCCACCGCTCGCCAGTGGGCGCCACTGTATACACTGCAATTTCTAGGAGATTTGTGATCTCTTTGTTGTATATTGCTTAAAAAAATTTAAAAAAAATTAAATGTTAGCTATTAAAAAATAACATTTCTTAGTTAATTACACACTGTGTAGGTAAAAATGATCGCAAGGCCATAGTTTATTTATAAGTAATCTCTTCATATGAATTTAATAATAGGTTCTTAACAGAAAATAACTCATGCCTTCTTATTATAAATAATGTCAGTTATTGACCATATTCATAAGTTTTTTTCATAAATTATAGACCAAGTTGCGCTAATCATTTTTAAAGCACTTCCCCGCCTATACAAGCGTCTTGTTTGTCTCTAATTATATTTTAATTTGCGCAATCTGCCTGTTATTATTTCTGTGCACGGCAATTGCCTCCAAGTGTTTGCACTTCCCGGCGAACATTTTAATTGCAATTATGCCAGGACGACGAAGGCGAGGTCGACAGTCCTCCAAGGAACCATCGTCCTTGCCGCAGGGCGTTCTGTTTGGCACGTAACGCCCGTAGCGCCCCTTCAATGGACACTAATTATTCCGGCCGGAGTCGGGCCGAGAAATTCGTGTCAAATCAGAAAGATTTCGTAGCCGCCCTTTTGGGGTAATTACATTTGGGGAATGGAAGGAAATTGAGCGAGTGCACAAATTCGGAATGTTAAACAGCCATCCGACTTGGGGTCAGCTTAAAGAGTGTCCCCAGGAACTACCAGGACCGCCATGTGACCCTTTCGAGCAGCCAAACAATCGAGCTTGAGCAGCCGAATATTTTACATTTCCAATTTACTGGCAACAACGAAAACAAGTCACGTACGGCCCAGCTCATTTCCTGTGCCATTTTCGCCCCGACAAAAGGTGTCAAACGGATGCAGACAACGTGCCGCGTATGTCGAATGTCCTGCAAAGGACTTGCCGAGAACTCACCTTTCAAGATGTGGCTCCTGTCCTGTAATCAAAGGAAAGCCGCGCCCCAAATTCACCGAACTTTAAACGTTTCTTAATTGTTAAACTGCCGCTGGGCAGCTCCCCAATCGCAATATTAACTGGGGGTACAGGACACCCCGAAGGACTGAAGACGATGGCTCACAATTAAGCTGAAGAAAAAACCGCCAAAAGACAAAAACAGTAGAAGTAAGGAAAAACAGCAGAAAGCTGCACTTGGAGAAATTCTGGTTCATACTAACACTTATTTTCTCTAAAAAATCTTTAATTACTGCTTTAAATGTTTGCATTGCTTTTGTAAATCTCTTTATAAAAACACATTGTTTAAGAATATATATTCGATTTTTTGGTGTGAACTGTTATGAAAAAAAAACATCAAACTAGACTGTTATTTTCCAAAAAAATAAGATTTATTTTGAGTGTGAAATGTGCTGCCAGCGACTGGCCGCCATGTTAATTAATTTGCCAGGACATCCGCAGTTGGCCGGTGGGCGGCTTTGAGAGGGGCGTGGCCATGGAAGAGGGCGGTAGAGCAGACCGCGTGTTTATTTTATGCCGTCGCGCTTAAGTGGTAAGCCCCATTAACAACTGCCTGTCGTTTGGCGGGGAAATAATGGCGTTAGATCATCATCGTCGCCTTGGCCAGGAACACACAAAATATAAAAAAGAACAGGACACTGGAGTCCTGCTGCCGTCTGTGTGTCATTTGAACGCTGAAAGCTTTCAGCGTAAATTGTTAGAAATTAAGAAATGCTCGCCCCAGCCACCCCACAATTGTGTTTTTCCTTCAGCTTCCTGCTCATATTTCATGGGTTCTGTTCTCTGTTGTTTTATAGCCGCCATTTGCTGCTTCTGGTCTTTTTGCTTCGTGTTTTTCCTTTTGCCGAACTGGAGTTTCCATTGTTAATGTCCTAACAACCGCAAAAGACGCCACCCATGTCCTGGCAGCGGTGTTTTTCTTTAATTTAGTCCGCAGGACGACTAGCCAGTGGCTTCCTTGTGGGCCTCTTACAATAATTAGATGTAACGGATATTGTAATTGGTGTTAAATTGCGTCAGAGTCCGTGTTAATTTTTGTCATGCCTGTGGTTTCTCAGCAGTTGGGGATATTTTCCGCATTTCCCTCTCGATTTTTTTCCCCAGCCATAAGCTTATATTTTGTGGGTGGGCTTTATTTGTTTTCCATGGCTGACTGCTTGTTTTATGGTTTATTTAACGACTGCCTTCCTTGGAGCACTTTACGCGGCCATGTCTGCGATGGTACTAAGTTTCTCGGCAGCTTCTACCTGGTGCGTCCTGCGTCCTGGGAATCCTTTTTGCCTCAATTAGCATGACAATCGACACGGACAAGTTCGCAGAACAATACTGCAGACGGAAAGGCAAGAAGGGCTTTACTCAATGGCACAAGAGCCAGTTTCCTGGTGGCAACATGACAGGATATGATTGAATTGAATATATATGAGGATATGTTGAAGATTTGAATATGTACGGTACCTGAAAAGAGCAATCACAATATCCTTGAATGGCGTGTGAAAGTATCTTTAAACCCCTGTTAGCTGTAGAGAAATATTGAGTCGATTTAAAACAAGACTGAAAACAAATGAACTGAATTGGAAAAATACTTTTTAAATTTTTATACATTTTTTGTTTCAAGTTTTCAACCAATTTAATTAACTTGTTGTATTTTTGCAAACCTCTTAAGCTATTGCACTTACAGGTTTAAAGCGTGAAAGCCCACTTTTATAGTGAAAAATGTACCTCCACGAGCGACGTCTACGGTATTTTATAAAATTCAATTTTCACCCAGCAACCCAAGAAGCAAAGTTACAGCTCCGATGGAAGGCGAGAAAATTCCGGGCATAAATCACACAAGATAATTTGCATAAGTTGGCAGGCCAGAGCGAAATCAGCAGCAGCTAAAAATGTTTATGGCCTTTTCGCTTGCCACGCCCCCTTTTCGGCTTTTGCACCCCGCCCCTGTGGAAAATTCCCTAATCAAATTAGCAACATTTAACCGGAAGTGCGAAAATCCGCAAGCTGCATTGTTTGTTGTATGTTTACTTTTGGCTTTGTTGCAGTTTGGGATTTCGGTGTGTGTGCGGTGCATTTATTTTGATTTGATTGTTGGCCTCACTCAGCGGGGTTTTCGCACTCGCAAATTTGCATTTTTGGATAATTTTTGCATTTCGGATTTTGCATTCTGGCATTCGAGTATTTGCATTTGAATGTTCGCGTGCGTTGCATGAATCATTCATGTTCGAGTTTCTGATTCTGATTCAGATTCTGGTGCTGCTTCTGCGGCTGGTGATGATTCAAGTATCGATTTGCATTGATTTGCATTTCAATTGCAGCTTTTCGACACTTTACAATGGATTATGCTGCAGTGTGATTTATCTATGGACAGCATTACATATCAAGTGATTTGGCAATTGTTGCTGTCCATAATGAGGCTTTGTTTGCCATTGTGTTCGCCTCTAACTGTTGGCCCTTGACTATTGACACACATACCCATCCATGAATACCAATTGCCAATATTCCTAGTTTTTAATGCAGTTTTTTTTAAAGCACTTAAAGTGTGCATCCCAGCGCGCCATAAATCATTTTGAAAATTACAAAACAATATGCAGCTACATTTTCTGCTTCTGCTGCGGGTTGTCCTGTCGCCGGCTTTTTGTATATCGATTTTTTACGCTCGTCTTTTTTATTTTATGTGCCCTGCAAAATGAGTTGCCAGCGCCGACATATTGCCCGAACTACAGAAAAATTCCAAACGCATCCGCGGGTTTTGGTCCGCCAGCATACTCACACAATTCCACTAACAAGTGAGTGGTGTAAAAAAGGGCCGAATGAGCAATACTCTGTTAAATAATATTCAAATTATTCAGATAGTTGTGTATCCCTGTTGATCATGAAGAATATACCATATACTGACAAACTTTCACCTCCGAAGTAAAACGATTTTACCTTTGTGAGCAGATCTATAGTGTATAACGAAAAATTAAAAGAGGTCCCTGAAATGGACAGTGGCATGGGAAACCTCTGCGTAGCAGCAAATCCGTCGAGTATTGGGTATGCAAATTAATTTTTTTTTACCTATGGACCAGTCCTTCGGCCCCTCCACCACCCCTCGCTTTTTAAGGACACCCTGGATTCCAGCGCCCTCATGTGATGTGCTGCTGAGCCAGCATTTTGTTTCAGATCGGCGGTCGTCGCCGCGTCATGTTGCGTAAAAGTTGTAGAAAAAATGGATACATCGATAAGAGAATATATTTGAAAAGATAATATCAACCACAAAAGTTGAGCTGGGGCCATGCCATAAAGACAAAAGACAAAAATTTGAAAAGTTGTAAGGTGTTGTAATATAAATAAACAAATAAGAAATAAATATATATATATTGGGAAATAATTTTCTTTTGTTAAAAACAAAAAAGTTTTAATGTCTTTAATAAAATGAGATTTTGGCTTTTCGGCGAAATGGGCTTCAGAAATACGGCCACACAATGCTCAGCTGTCAAATCGAGAACTTGTCAAGGCAAGGAAAATATTCACTAATTGCAATAAGGCTGATTTGGATTGTTCAAATATTTAAGTGCAATAAAGATGGATTCACCCTTACCTATACCAATACTAACTAGTGATGTGAGTACGAATATGTATGCGCTTTCTAACAACTGGTTAAAATAAGGATCCAAACTCTCCATGCGCTCAATCAGGAAGTGTACGTCATTTCTGATTCCGATGATTCAAGAGATGATGAGCTTACACAACTGGAGGATGACAAGGATAAAACAAAAAGCAAGGAACGGCAAAAGACTGAGAATGAATCTAGCCAGATAAAAATGAACAAATGGTATTTGAAAGAATTTGAAGACGAAATGGGAATCGAAATTGCAAGCTCCGATTATGAACACGAAATTGATGATCATAATAACTTTAAATGGAGCAGCTCAGAATCCAACAAAGTTAGTGATTCGGATGATTACTACTCAGATGGTAAGTTTCCAAAAAGAAATGCATTAACAAAGTAAAGACCGTTATCTCCAGACTCGCCCACCGACTGGATTAACAATATAAAGAATGTAAATCTATGTCCATTCAATAAAAGGTTAGCGATATTAACAAGAATTTTTGGACGCACCTTACACTAGAGTTATTAATTCCCTTACTTTAGTGTTGAAGATGACAAACCAATGGCCTGTGAAGAACTCCCCTCAATGCCAGTTTTTACTGGTCCGATGCCATCGATGCCGATTTATGACGAAGAAACCTGTCAATTTCAAATGGTGCCACCCATCATACAACCGGACTTAATTATGAAAGGAACGTAAGTCTTGAGTTATAATTAAGTTACTCCCACACTAATTCCGACACACGAACCGTAGTGATGCAGAAATGCCAAATGAGTTGGATAAATCGGATTCTGAGTTGGAAAAAGCAAAGTTGAACGTCGATGAGGATGAAAACTTTTCGGACAGTAACACCAGTTCCAGTTTTAGTTTGTGCAGTTTATATGATGTTGATTATGGTGAAAGTGATCTTGATGAACTCCATAACGAGAATAAATGTACTTACTGGGAGGATATGTCATTACGTCCCGTTGACAAGGGCGAAGTTCCTCAAGAAGAACTAATGGCTATATTGAAGGAAGGCGAGAGTCTGACAAATTCGATGAATTCCCCAAATCATCAAAGTGATTGTGATATCGACGAAGCCACTAGGACTCGTGATGGCTCTGATTTTTACGAAGATAGTGCTCAGTTTCCGGAAAACATGGAAAATGTTAGCTTGTTTGTTATCAAAGAGGATTCGGTTTTTGCGGATTATGAATTCGTTGTAAAGAAACTTGTTAAGCTGATCCAATCGGCACCAAGTCACCACAAATACGAGATATATATCCTGTTATATCCCTTGTTGGTCCTAACTTATCTCCAAATGATGGTCAGTGATAAGACACAGAGAGCAAGGATGCTTCTGGTTCGCTTTCAAGACCATCTCGATGATTCATATATATCCAGAATTATGAAGCTAAGAGAAATTTCCAAGCCAGCAGAAGTTCCGAATAAAGCACGGAAATTATTGGCTGGCCAAGAAAAGGTAAAGATTGAAATGTCTGAGGGAGCTTTTCGACAGTTACTTCTTTGCACAGAGGAATGGACTAGAGGTCAGCAAGAAAAATTGTTGAGCCATTTTCAAATACAGTCTTATAGTGAAGATGACAAGCCCCAGCAACGATTTGCCATAGGACAGCCTCTTTTGGATCCGATATGTTATGGTGCTCCAGAACCCTTGTATAAAAAAGACTATGCCGCTCGTCCTTTTTTTCAAAAGCGCCGCAAGAAGAGGAGCGAACCACAGTTATTAGATGATCTACATTTGCCACCGGTAAATAGGGTTTATAATCCGAATCCCAACAAAATGGATTTGCTTCACATGAAGAATGATGAACAGTATCGAATGAAACTCGATCGGGACAACCTGCCATCGACTTACTTGTACACAACATCTCCTTCCGATGAGGTCGTTATTTGTGCCACCTTCTCGGAAGGCATTAGCATGTTGGCACTAGGAACTGTATCCTCTAAGGTATATGTTTTCTCTTTGAAACCCTCTAAATTGGTTCAAATGAAAGAAGCACAGTGCCTAAAAGTTCTGGACACCGGAATGGCTGGGGTTGATAAGAGTATGATAGATCCTGATAAGAAGTTCACCAGACGCACTCTTTACGGACATCAAGGACCTGTCTATGGTTGTTCCTTTAATCCAGAGGATCGCTTTCTGATCACATGTTCCGAGGATTTCAGCGTTCGCTTGTGGTGCCTTCTGTCCTGGAGTTGTGTGGTTATTTTTCCCGGCCATTTGGCACCGGTTTGCTTTGTTGTTTTTGCACCAAGGGGGTATTATTTCGCCACCGCATCGGATGATTGTACGGCGAGAGTTTGGATGCAGGATAATAGGAAGCCCGCCCGAATTCTTCAAGGACATCTGGCCGAGCTCGGGGTGTGCCTATTTCATCCAAATCGTCACTATATGGCCACTGGATCTGCTGATTGCACTGTTCGGATCTGGGATATTATCAAGGCTGTCCAAGTGCGCCTTTTTCGTGGTCATAAAGGCAGGATAACCGCCTTGACCTACTCAATTTGCGGTCGTTATTTGGTTTCTGGGGGCGATGACAACCTCATTATGATTTGGGACACAGCCAATGAGATTTTGATGCAGTTCTTTGATCATCATAAGGCCACGATCAACACCATGGAAATCTCTTTGGATAATAACCTATTGGTTGTGGGTGGACAGGATTGCCAGCTGACCTTGTGGGACTTTGAGCAGGTGATTAAGAATTACTTGAACAGGGCCAAGTCAAGAGTGAAAAACCAGGCGGGAACTCAAGAATCAAGTGCCAATCATTTGCTGGTTAGCTCATTTTACACCAAGGGAGCACCATTTTATATGATCCGCTTTACCCGTCGCAATCTCTTACTTGGTTTCTGTGTGACTCCTCGAAAATTTGAAAATGATGACCCTGACGTAAAGCTTAATCAGCACAAGGAGGAGAAGAAAAGGGAACTCGGAGAATGGCTGGATTTTCTAGACACCATCAAATTGAAAGCTTGCTTAGATCTGAAGGACGAAATTAATTTGGATACTTCGCAGGTAGAGGAGGAGAACAAAACTTAATAATTGTAAGTTCTCTCTAAAGTATTTTTGTTTTATAAAAATCTTTAAATAAATGTATTTGAACTATCCGAAGTTCCAAGTAGAACAATTTCGTTCTGTAATTCACAAAAATAAAACTTACCCGCAAAATTCATTTTTAAAGCAGGGTTGCTTCATGTTATTTATGGAATAATATTGGAGATAAACATTTCGTATGACAAATATACAAGATTTTCTGAAGCAGAGACAAACCCCCAGAGCGAAGGAGAATGCTACAGTAATAACAATTTGACAGTTTCGAAAAAAAAACTGGTCAGGCCACGTGTACAGCTGCCCACGACTCATTCCTCCTTGAAAAAATCCACTCCTCCTGCAGGAGATTTCTCCGTGGTCCTCACATTTACAAAAGGCGTGCAAAATTTATAGAGGCACGCATTAAAGAATCCGCTAGGCACGCTCGACTAACTGCGTCCAAACGCCCATGGGGCTGGCAGTTGAGCTTCGAATTGGTCCCGGCCGACCGCAGTCCAATGTCCCACGTCCTGCGTCCTTCGTCCTGCATCCTTCGTCCTGTCCCGGATCCACGGAAAAAAACCCCCCTTAAGAATAAGCGACAGGACAATATATTTACGCAACTTCTTATGCTGCCGCTTCAGCCGGTGGTTGTTGTCCTTCTCTCTCGGCTTCGAAAACAGAACTCAAGTGTTGTCGTTGTCCTTGCTGCTCCTGCCCGCCCCCTTGACGACCAAAATGCCCCAGCCCCACCACCTCTACGACACTGCAGCATCTTGCGTCTCGTTTGTAGCAGTTATCTTGTGGGTCCTGCTGCGCGAAATGAAATTGTTTACTCCACTGTCATATGCACGTGAGCCAAGCGATGTGGCTGGCATATCCTGAAATGCACAGAGAGAAATAGATGAAAAATACTTTATAAAAATATATTACAAAACTTATGTTCTTTGTCATTTTGAAAAAGACTTTTTATAAAATCAATAAAATTTAAAAATAATTTTTAAAAGTCTTACATCATTAACCTTAAATGTATTTAACAGATGTTATTAGTTTCTATTCCGTGATTATTGACTACCTTACGCTCTTGGGAATAGTACTTTTTTTTTGCCGTGTATCCTTGCGGCATCGTTCTGGTGGGCTATCAAAAAATGAGAATTCTTTCGCTTCGTTTTCTTTTCCTTTGCTTTTTTGGGGGAAAATTCAACGTAATAATTCTTTTCCGCTCGGATGGGATTCGGGGCGTGGCGGAGGGCGGCAGAGGTACAGTCCGTTTCAGCCCCGTAATTGTGCGCAATTTCGCCTGGACATGTTTTCTGTTCGCTGCTCCTTCGACTTTCTTTCTTCTGCCATATCTTTGGTTCAGCGCCATTTTCTTTTCTGGGCCCTCCCCTCCACACATGCCAAAAATAAAAACATCCACATTTACACACATGTTTTATGTCCTTTAAGAATCAGACCCACCCAACCGCCTTCTTTTATTTGCACATTTTTCATGGGGCTTATTAAGGGACTATGAAAAAATAAACAGCACAGTCCATTTAACCGATTTGCACGATGGGAAGTGGAGAGAAAATCCCCGGGAGCTGGGCAGAGCAGCGCATAAAATAAATATTTATAATCATAACAATGTCCTGGCTGGTTTCGAACCAATCTCAGCCTGATGATGAGCAAACAAACCCAAAATGTGAAGGACTGTGGGCTGACAAGATCCTCGGAAAGGTAACAAAAATATGAAAATTTAAATTGAGACTGATTATATCAAGAGAAATTTTGCAGTTTTCGTAAAATAGGCAGATTTACACAATCAATTGGCTTGAAATAAACAATGAATGGCAGTCCTCGTAGTGGACACGTTTAACTTAATTTAAAAATTTTTTATTTGATTGCAACATACTTTTACTTGCGATTGCTGCAACCTTTTATGACGCGCCATAAGCGACCCCTTTGCACTCATTAAACTTAAACCGCGTATTAGCAAGCCGTAAATACAGGATGTGTGTGCGTTTGGAGTCGGTAGTTAAATATGATAAATGCGGCGGATTGTATTACAATTGGATTTAGGGCAGCGCCAAAGACAATAAATTAAATGGCGGACACACACCGATAATTTCAAGTGTGTGCCGCCAAAAAGACTGCGATGCAAAAGCCAAGTGCCACAAACCCATAATTACGCAGGTTGGGCAGAGGACCCTCGATGTTAGCCAAATTTATATTTATACAAATTCCAACTCCGGTAGTTCGCTTCGATTGGGGAGTGCTGCCAGTGGAACGTGTTTCCAGAGCAATTACCCCACGAACCGCACTCCGCATTATTATGGCCAACGTGGCCCCGCAATTATGTCGTCCAATTAATATCAACGCAGCGGGAGTTGAGATCCGCGTTCGAATCGAGTGGCCAGGGTGAATGGGAAGGGGCCACCGACTGCATTTTATGCATAAGCTATTTATGAAATTTATTGTCTTAAATGGCCAACGGTAGTCGCCGGTCGAATCTTAATGTCCAGCCACTTGACGGCGGACCACCCGTGGCAGTATGTGCACTCGAATAAAAGAGGATGCGAAAGGCTGCTGCATAAATTATTGGGTAAATCCTTAACAATAACCTTAAATCTTTTTTTAGGAATCAATTATTATATATGTAGTATAAATATCCATGCCCCCGTAAAATTCAAATATTTTACCGATAAACTACGAATATCTTTAGGTCAACGATTTTTCCTTCAGTGCTTTGTTTTCCATACATGCAAAGTCTCCTTTTGCAGAGCGAGCAGCTCAATCGATTTGGTTTCGGCGTAAAACTACTTGGGATCCAAACATCCATCACGCTGTCAATATGGCAATATGCAATTGCAGCTCACTTGGCCAATTTTGACTGGAGATCGAAAGGCTGGCAAGGTGTCTGCATAATTACGGCCAGCAGAAACTGCGGGCCAAATGCGGCTAAATTTATTATAATTTCCACACTTTCGGGCTATGGCCAGATCACGTTTACATTGATAGACGTGGCCCAAAAAGGCAGCTGCGTTGTCAAGAGGCCTCTGGGCCACACGATCTGAACAAGGAAAACAACCAAGACTACGAGCACGACCACGACATGTCCTGGCCATTTAATTAACAATAAAGTTGAAACTTTTATTACGCAAATGCGATGCGGGATTAAAGTTGCTACACCAACTAGTTTTCACCCGAATGGCTCGCAGGCGTCGCAAATGTCCTGAACCTGCTCCTAGTTGCCCTCGTGAGTTTATTAAATTACGCATTCAACTCGTTTCGCACACAATGAATCTGCAGCTGCAACTGCAACTGCGAATTTAACCGCAGATCGGTAAAGGATAAGCTATATACTAGGACATAGGACTCGTCTGGCTTTGCGGCTTTTGTGGCGGCCACTTATCGCACATGAGTGTCTTGGATCGTTCCGCCTAATTGAATTTGCCAGCCCGAAAGTGCATATTCACGTACTTCATTTTATTAACATGTTGCGGCGCACATTGTAATTCATAATTTTTGTATATAAAATATACCAAAAAATTACCTGTCGAGTGAAGGGCCCTCTGGGTGTCAATGGCCGCACGCTGATGGATTACATGAAAATTACACGTCGTCTGCGATACATTTTGATGCACTTTTAATAAATTTAATGACGCCGCGGATAAGCAGGAACGCAGCCCTCAGACAGATCCTTTCCAAAACAGCGTTGAAAGGATCGCAATCGCCTGCTTAGCAAGATCCAAGCTCACAGTTAAGATACAAAAGTATCAAAAGTATCGGTTGGGTTAATTTAATTTGGAGTGCATGTACGCACTTTGAATTTCAATTGCAGTGCATGGTAGGAAAAATATGTATGGAACGGTGAAGGATAATAAAAATTCTGTATTAATTTACTACATAAGCATAAGCAGTCGA